>NW_017537184.1:32234-55209 GCF_001853355.1 Bactrocera latifrons | reverse complement strand
TTCATGTTAGAAAAGTGCGTGTTTGGTAGTAGCAGTTTTTTCAATGTACTATATAACGCCCGTCTGAAACACAGGAAAATTCTGTGCCCACGCAAAATTTGCTATTTAAAGAACTAAATTCGCCAGAGTTGATCTGAGTTACCAGTTAGTCAGAATTAATTTTTGCACATTCTGTGGCTTTTATTTTGAATGTGGATATTTTGATCAACTTTTAATTTTATTACTATTTTCTTCTAATTCCATAATGGATAATAAAATTGAAAAATGTAAATTAATTTTCAGCAACACAATAAAATATATGTATGGTTGTGGGTGTRAGCGGCTAAAAGCGGCATGAGCATATGCATGAGTTCATTGAAATAATGCACCGCTATGCTGTTAATGAACTACAATGAGCAAYGGCGTGAAATATTTATTTAATTTACCCAAAAATAATTCGCAACTCGAAACGGTACTAATTAAAAATGTTCAGGAAACATTAGCACCGGAATTTCGGCTCCTGCCGCCGGAGCCGTCCGATAGATAAAAAGCGCAAATGTGCTATGTGTGAGTAGTGATATGTAATAAAAGTATATATATATGTATGTGTAAAATATATTTAAATACATGCCAGGTTACTAGTGTAAATACGCTCCGGCTGGTGGTCAAAAGTTTGGTTATAATTAATGCGAAAAATGCTATTGCGGCATTGCGTGTGAATTAGGTTTACCAATTCGGTTGTAATTTACCGTAATTAACAACTGTAATGCGCTAGAATGTATTTGTGTAAATTAGTGCAAATGCAGGAGTCAATAGTTACCTATATGCGCGTCTATTAGTGGTATAAAATTAGTAGTAAATTACAGTTGGAGATTGCTATTTCCAAGAACCTGACTCGAATCACTAATAGTCGCTCAAAAAAACTTTCTCTAAGAATCGACGATTTTGGGCTGGCAATGCCCAACTWATGTAATGCAAAAAGCTTCTCGAAAAATGCTTTAGCTTTGCCAAGGTGTAGTTTAAATTTTGTAGAATTCTGTTACCAGGTAAAAGCAAATCTTACTACRCGATACCGTACTTCAAATCAAGCTACAAAAAGGTGATTTTTTTGTTTCACGACATTCACCTGAAGTGCTTGAATCACTAGTGGATTAAAGCTTCCACAGCACAGTTGGAGAATCGAAAAAATTTGTCTATAAATATGTAGGTATTTTTTCRAATAAAATTGAATTTCAACGATTAGTTTCAAATCTCAAATTTTGTATTTACTATATAACCAAATTTCGTGTGCGAAGTCATTGCGAATATCAAAAAAGGTGGYTCAAAAACATAMGCCTACATGTRGYACAAAGCCTTCAAARGCGGTCGAGAAATCGTTGAAGACATGCCTGCTTATGGACAAMCTGTGACCTCTTCAAGTTATGAAAATATTATAACAGTAAAGGATATGGTGTTTAAAAATTGTCAGGCAAGCGTTAAGGGGCAGAGGAGCTCGACATCTCTCGCRAGTCCGTTTCAATGATTATGGTGGRTATGTTAGGTATTAAACSCGTTCTTGCTCGACTCGTCCCGATAAAGCTGAATTTTCTTCAAAAAGAATAGCGTAAACTGGTCGTGCTTGATCGTGCGAGTTCCGATTCCACATTCATGATTGGAGGAAAACTAGTTCTGCCAAATTTTGTGGAAATATTTTTTCGAATAAAAGAGTTTTCCACACAAAGACTTGATTCTCGTGAAATCCTGCCATTTACAGCTAAATTTAATGAGATTGAGAGATCGGTGTTTTGTTATGAATATTATCGGAGTGAATTTCCATAACAACATGTTTTCATAAATTCATGGAAATATGGCATGGCATGTTTAATTTAGCGTGCATTTTTTCTGCTTGTACAAATCTGCGATTAGTTTAAATATTTATTTTCGCATATATGAATGCCTTAACATATTTGATTGTGCACTTAAATATACATATACATTCTATATATACATATTATACAATTCGTGTATTCATCCATTATTAATGCTTGCATTCGCTTAATTTCCTCTAGTTACATAGAATTAGCGATTTTAACTATTATGAGATTTGTTGTTGTGCACACCAGCTGACTATTATCAATCTATTAAAGTGAAGTTTAAATAATTCGCTATTAATATTATTGAGGTGTATTATTTTAGTGAAGATATTCTAATTATGGCTAAATGTTAGGGGCACCAGGTGGTATGAGTAACGCCAATTAAATGTATGCGTATGCATGAACAATTCGTAGGCAATAACAAACTATTTATTATTTCTCACATATCCATTATAATTCGCTGCATGGGCTGATAATCTTCTTCTTTAGAGAGTAGACACGGCTTACGTTGTTATAGCCGACTATATTAGTTCTACAAGATTATATTAGTTCTACAAGGTGCTTTCGATGAAATTCTCACTGGACAATCGATAAAGATAGCAGATGCTGACACACCAGTCGACTCAAAAAGTCCTGTTTACTTTGGAACCCACCTTGTATATGTCAATACTTCAATTAGCTCTCTGACTAAAAGAAGGATTTTCGAACTTCTCGGTCACTTAATATATGCTGATATATGCGGTTGATATGTGAATATTTATTGTTAACAGTGTATCTTTATACCTGAAATGCATGAAAAAGGGCAAAACCTTTACTAAACCCCCATATAATTAATATCAGGGTTTTCGATCATCTGGCTGAATTAACTATATACATATGATTGGTGATTGTATATGAGGAACCTTGATACATTTCAGGGAACATATATGTAAATATACATACATATGTACCTACATGGCTAAAGTCATAGACAAATAAATACATTAACCTGAACAGAAAAGCTCTAAGTYGGTTGATATTAGGGCGAGTTTCCTGATATTTGTCTTTTGACTTCGATCATGTGCGTGAGCGCTGAGCGATATATATTGGAGCGTGTATGGCAACAAAAAGCTTAGAAATATAAACAAAAAGAGTGTTGAACGGGATAAGAAGTTCAAAGGAAGGTAAAAAAGCGCTGAGAAAACTAAAAGACAAAAAAGGCAAATATCTTTTTTGAGTTATTGACTTGCACATAAATATAGCTACGGCAGAAATAGACGCTTAAGCTTATGATATATACGGATATATCCACTTATACATAGCTGTATATAAGTAAGTATGTGAAAAGTTTGTCAGGAGTCTAATAAAGCAGCGACACGAGCATTCTGAAGCGATAAAACTTGCAAAGGTTTTTGCATCCGTAAGTTTTTTGTTATTCTTTTTATGCTTTTTATTTTATGTACGCACGCATGTAAGCATATAGTCTGGCAACTCTGCGCCATCATGCATGCGACACAGCCATACCAGTTTACTTCCATAGGTACRGATTTCTCTTTTTCCAATTCTTGTGCAGAACAAGATTCTTTGCTATCTGTTGAAAACATGTTTATTGTTGTTTTACTCAGCATATTTTTTACACAGTCATGCTTGGCAGGCGTTCTTGCCTGCGCCGCCGTAAGTTTCAGTTGGAGTAGCTGTCATGATGCCTAATTAAGTCACTCTAAAGCACACATGGGCGCACAGCGTATCCTCAGTGGCGCGCATACTCACACATACATCGACGCACACATATACACTTACGTCGCACACTTATACACTCACGGGTGCATGCACACAYAGAAATCTTTGCGCAAATTGCCTTTCATTGCGGAGCTTGTGGATGTGCTTGGCATTCTTGGCATACTCTTTGACAGCTACCAGTTAGCCAACGAGTCCTAACTGTTCCTCTCCGACCGATAATGTGTTCGTAACATGTATGCGTATGAGTGTTTGTGTGCACGTGTGTCGAGTAATTGCGTGTTGCTACATTTTACTYAATTGTTTTTGTGCATTTCCATATTTTTCCGTTGGCTCCTGATTTCGTTTGTCTTAACATTTGCACTCTTCATTCATTTCGCTTGATTATTGTCACCACAAAGAGCATGCTAATATATACATAACTGTCCATATTGTGTAGAGTTAAAATACTTTTTTTTTGTCATGAATGCCTCAAGTCACATATGAATTTCATTTGTAATTGCCCTTTTTATACGGATTACCTCCTGTGATATATACTATATACTATAATATAAGCGCTTTGCTCGCTTGGGTCTCCCCAAAAGGACAAAAATTTATTTGCACAAAAGTCCCGTAATTAGTTTGAATTAGTGCGCATTATTTAGTTAGATTTGTTATTTGCATGCAAAGCATAGAGTCTCCAGTTTGTGTGGYATGAAGTCCTCGGTGTGGGTGCATGTTACGTATACGCCGTGTGCGTCGCTCGCTTTTTGATACCATCTGGAGGTTTTACATAGCTATAATAATAAATTATTASTTAATGAACCACATATTAGGTATTATTTCCTTAAAATAAAAAGGTGCAAAAAGTCATAAGACACAAACATTAATCGTTGAAAAAAATTCTGAGTGAACTGAAATACTTATTTGTAATTATATACACAGATTAATACAAAAGCCTTTCGATCGAGTCCACAATATCACTGCAAACTTTAATACTTTCTTCGACAGGCTCATAAAATCAGAACTCTCTATATCTTATTCACAGCACTGAAGACTACTAATTTTCGAAACAAAGACCCAGTCTCGACATCTCCATATACCTTGAGACATGTACCAACGTTTTTCCCCGCCTTCTTCACCATATATTTACAGTAAGAATGTTCAAAATGTTGGCAGAAGTCCTCGGTAATAATTGTTTGTCGCGAGCAAATGTGTTTGATTGATACAAATTATTCAAAGTGAGTCGCGCACGCGTTGACGCCAAACCACGTCCAGGCCATCAACATCAAGTGGTAATCAACACGTCAATAAAGCTTGAGAAACGACGATTAACAGTCAAAGATCATACTAGCATCGTTATAATATTAAAAGAATCAATGAAAACTATTTTGAAAGATCATTTGTACCTAAGAAAGGTGAAAGTACGATTAGTTCCAAATTCACTCAAGTTTTTCGAAATACGGCGTGGCGTTAACGTCTGCTTAATGATTAACAGAATGTCATGAAAAATATTATTACTGCCGATGAATCGTGGATCTGTGCTTATGATCCACAAACAGACGACTAATCGGCCGAATATCGTGGCCAAGGTGTTCCGAAGCCGAAAAAAGCACGTCAAAGCAGATCAATAATCAAAGTGCCGGCCAAATTGTCAACAAAGAATACTATTTGAGTGTTAGGCGTAGTTTGATTGAAGCTATTCGTAAAAAAAAAGGCCGAAATTATGAGCCGACCACTCTGGGTTTTTGCACTATGATAATGCATTGATTCTTCGTGGGTTCTCAGTGAAATTTTTAACGAGTATCGTGCGGCAATCATCATATTTGTAAAAAAAGTTGAATCCACTGACTAGCCAACCAGATTTCCTTACATGACATTCCTTAGTAACTTGTTAAGAACTTTGAACTTTGCAAGAAAAGTGTGCGAAGTCATCAATATATTGAACTATGTTCAAAGCTCCCATTGAAACTGGTTGTGTCATCAGAAAGAGGACTAATAGGTTCTATTTACAAATACAAATTATGTTGCAGGTATTCCATTAATAAGTAAACGAGTCTTGGCGTCTACTCTCATCCAACATGTTGCGGGAGACTGAAAGCGGTATGCAGGCAGATTAATTACTTTAATAGTTCTTAAAGCGGTTTTTCAAAACGACGCTACAAAAGAAGACCGATAACAGCAAACGACGCCATAGTTTCTCCCGCTCTTTCAATGTTTCTTTACAGTAAGGTTTTCTATTTCAACATTAAAGGATATACGATCCAACAATGAGTCGAAATTATTAAAATTTACTACCGAAAAGTGTCCGTAATGTCGCGAATATTGCTGCCGCTAGCGCATTAATAGAGAAAGATCCAGAACGGTCTCTCACACGTCGTTCTCAAGTATTGAGCATCTCTGTGGTGTCGTTGTAGCGAATTTTGGGAAAAGATCTTGGCCTACATCCTTACAAGATGGAATTAATGAGAGAAAACTTATGTTGGCGGCAAGTTGAACCTCATTGAAAGCAAATAGTTTAGCTTGCACAGTAGCTAGTTGTTGACCAGCAACTGTTAAGCGCAAAAGGACAACGGGGACATAACGGGGAATTGCAACTGTGAAGTGTTATACAGCTTTGGTATAGAAGAAGTTAACGTTTTTGTTTTATTTCTTCACGTTTGACACGTTTTATAACAGTCACATGACAGAAGTGGAGTCATAAAACATCATGGAACTGAAAAAAGCGGTAAACTTAAAAACTTCACTCATATTTCCCAATTCGTACAAGTCTATAATGTTGAAAGAAACTCACCCGTTATATAAATATCCATATAACAATGGTGACCTCGTTTATTTGTATGAGTATAACTCAGGGCAAATACTTATTTGCAAAATGCTTGCTTTTACAATTTACAGTTCGCATTTCTCGTGGAGTCACAAATTCACAAGCTGAAACGCGAAGCCAAGAAAAACACTCAGAACAAGCACAATAGTTGATAATAATTTATTGTTTCTGCTGAAGCTTTTTCAACTTGCAAATKTCATAATGCATAATTTGCACGAGAAGTGCATGGAGTTGCCACATAATCACGGCACAACGGTAGACATACACCTACAAGCTCATATACGTCTCATGATCATTATGTTGCACGAATGAAGATGCAACACATAACACAGCRGTATAAAAGAGATAGATGGAGGCAGTGAGAAAAGCAGAGAGTGAGAAGAGAAAGGAAGAAAGAATGAGTTAGGGAGCGAAAGAGTGGTAAASAGTGTGCGGCAGTAAATGAATTTCAATAATGAACATTTCTGCCGGCACAAAATTGCACGCACTACCTGTGCGAATTACATTTGCTTGAGGCATTAATAAATTACAACTGCCACAAGCACTTACTTACGCACTCTAACTTAGTTACTTATTTGCATACTTAGTCACTTAAATGCATAYTTCCACTATATATATGCATATGTATATTTATAGTGCAACAACTTATTTATTTATTGGTTACTTCTTTACTTATTTACCAACTTGCTGACTGCCTTCCTCACACGCTTGCATACAAACTTACGAACTTACGAACTTACCCAATTGCTGACTTACTCATTTACGCACTTATCATTTGTTTTTGCACTCTCCTGCYATCACTGCTTATTTATGTGCGCGCTCACTGCAAGGCATGCTCTTACTAGGTWTTACCAGGCAGGTAGGTGTGCAATGCCGGTGAAACTGCTGTCGGAGTTAGTTGAGCAAATTTTCAGTGGAATTAAAAGAAATATACAAAATATTTTCCCAAGTTGATGAGGTGTTGCATTTTAAGCGCATTTCTGAAACGTAATCAACGGTAGCAGAAACAGCTAAGGGATAGCTGAACTCAGATGAAACCGAACATAAGCGAAAGCTTGTTAATCCAAAGGTAAATTCTGATCCTGAGTTCCTAATAAAGCTGTTAGTTCAAGATGACTAAATGTTTGGGTACTTTGGGATTTTAGTACTCATACGACATTCTTAAATATCTAAGTYAGTGTTTCACTGAACTGAGCTCTTCCCTGCTTTCTTACGCTCAGCTGAAGAAAATTATTCACCTTCTATTTTGTCACTTATGGATTAGCGTATGGGAGAGACTGCTGATGGGAACTYACAATCAACTTTAGTTACACTGCTTCAAGCCATATTTCAAATACACGTGATTGCGTCTACTTTCCAGAAACAAGTCTTCATTCTACTACCATATCAGCAATATTAGGTTGCAGTTTTGTCATCGTGCACTCGAGATTACTAAAAAGTTGTTCTTCATGAATTCCATAAAGTTACTTCCAGATAAATCTGGTATGATTATCTGGTAGCGGCGAAATCACAACGAACTGTAAAGACAACGGGAATTCTTGTGGACCGGGGAAAATAGTAAGATAAGATAAACGCGCTCTGCACAGTTCAGCTTTACCAACTTTAAGTTAACCTAGCTTTCATTTGAGATGGTTATGTGTTTGGTGGTGTTTTTGCGCTTAGAGAACCTTCCTCTCGTGCGTGAACTTCTGCACATGGATCCATCTTCCAACTGACCAGATAATCACCATGCATGAAATACTTATGAAGAGATGATCGACACACACCACCYCTTCGTCTATTTCAAAACTGCTTTTGACAGCACGAAAAGGAGCTTCTTTATGCCGCTATGTCTTAATTTGCTGTCCTCCCAAAACTAATACGGCTGTGTAAACTGATGTTAAGCAATACCAAAAGCTTCGTCAAGGTTGGGAAGGACCGCTACGAACCCTACGATACCCAACGAGATTTCAAACAATCTTCTACAAGAGCGTACAACTGCTTTTCTGCCTGCACMCAAACAGTCTTGAGGGTGAAATCATCTCATGTTTTTCTTTTCGATAAWTTTACGTTAGCGAGAGTGGCAGAAATTCCACTAAATGGTCGAAAAAAAAAAATGCCGTTAAAGAAAAACATTGGATTTATGAGGAAAGCCAAGTATGTTTCCATGGTGGCAACAATTTCGACTCAACTAGAAAAAATCCCGCTTGGGCAATTCTGGTTAATGCTCTGGATGTAGTGGAAGCTTATTTCTTAATCGACCAATTTAGTAAGGACGATAGCTGGTGTCATGTGTAAAAGTTCACGCAAGTGAGAAAAGTTCCCTAAGCTCCATTCACTTGACAATGGTCAGAAATGACTATTTCACATATGGCTCAAGCAGCTGATGACATTCGATCTTGGACCAAGTATCCTCTGGTGGCMAAAAAACACCTTACCCATTCGCTGGGTTTGAGACCTTCCATGTAAAAAGCCACCACCAATAAATGCTAAACAATAGCCTCGGAAGAGAGACCCTCCTTTTGATGACGACCATGGTAAACGCATTAGCGATAACGATTTGAGGATATGCACCTGGAATGTTCTGTCTTTTAATTGGAAAAGGTGCTTGATGTACTCGTGAAAATAAAGGCTGACATCAGCGACGTCCAAGAAGTGCGTTGGATGGAAGATAAGGACTGAAACGAGTAACTTATTGYAGAATTTACTATAGTGGCTATATAAAGAAGCGCAAATTCGATGTTGTATTYGTAGTGTGATAGAGGTGATGTGACTGTGACGGAGACTCCGTCGCCCGGTACTGGAATTCACGTTGGTGGATAAATATACAGTCACAATCCGCATCAAAGCGAAGTTCTTCAACATATCGCTCATTTGCGCCCATGCTCGACGGAAGAGAAGAATGATGTGATCAAATACGGCTTCTATGAGCGCTTGGACCGCACCTATGAGAGCTACATCCGCCAGAATCTCAAGATCTTTCTTRGAGACTTTAATGAACCATCCCCAAATGGGTTGGGGATCACCGACTTCGCCGCGGCCCAAAATAAGGGTATCTGCAGTACTCGACACCAACCTATCCGTCATGTTGTGACTGACAGAAGATATTGTTGAGATGAAATCTCTATATGCTTTCATATAGGCTGATACTACAGCGTTTTTGTAGGAWATCTTTTGTATTTGTGAAGGTTACTATAGTAGCATAGGTCGAAGTAAATTTTATTTCTTATTTTCTCAATCTTTACTCCCTTTGAGAGGCCTCGAAGTTCACGAATTAAATCTTTGAAGCTATCTKTCTCATCAAAAACTTTCC
This sequence comes from Bactrocera latifrons, assembly GCF_001853355.1. Classification (NCBI taxonomy): domain Eukaryota; kingdom Metazoa; phylum Arthropoda; class Insecta; order Diptera; family Tephritidae; genus Bactrocera; species Bactrocera latifrons. Next base: position 45,563 of record NW_017537184.1, on the reverse strand, counting down.
ATAATATCAATACTAGCTTAAAACATGTATCCATTCGTTGATTAAGGTTAGCGCGGAAACTACAAACCGACGAAGAGTTCCACCAAACATCTGACATATTTCCAAAAGAGTTTTTTTTTTAATTTTACTACATTAGAAGTGTCAAAATATTTTTGGTAAGAATCGTTCCCAACTAATTTTATACCCTGGTATAACTTTGGAACAGACTAATGTAATGGCATCGAAAGCGCTGCAAATAAAGCTTTATTGTTTGCTTTTAATGCATCTATTTTGATTTGTCGTTACTCTTTCGCCCACCCGCGCATATGAAAAAGGATAATAAACGTCTCAGTTGGGTTGTGTTGGCAATGCTTCTGTGTTATACCTGTCATATAAAGTATTATCTATTTCCCACGAAATGCCGTCACTAACTTGCCGAGCGTGTAATAATAAGTCACTTCTCATGCATGTCTCTGTGTGCGTGTGCAGCCAAAGTTTTGTTTAAATATTCATTTATTTTTGTTCATTTTAGCGTTTCCTCAAAGTTTTATATTAAGAAAATGAAAACTTTTCGAAGAAAAAAATTACGACAAGAAATAAAAACATCCGAAGACGTTTACAAACACTTGCTGGTGTGGTTGTGCCCGTTGTTGTTGTTGTGAGTGTTGCTTCTTTGTTRGTTTACAGTTACGCTGTTTTCTTAAACGTCCTTCGCTTGTAAGTTGGTTTAGCAATTTTTCGGCTTTGCCCCATGAAGTTTTCGGCGTTTTTATGCAGGACGCTTGTTGTTGTGCATCTTCTTGAACACGCTGTTGTTGCTGTTGTTATTGCGGGTGTTGGCGTTGGCGTTGGCGTTGGCGCTGCTGTTGATTCTATAACTTGCTGCCACACAGCGCTGAACATTTCTTATAACTCWCTTTTTCGTGTTTTGTCTGCGCAAAACTATGGCTGCGCGGAGTTGTGAGCGGAAAGTGTTTTTTGTCGTTGTTGCTTTATTATTAACTTTCTTGTTTGCTGTTTTAACTTCGCCGTTATGCCGTTATAGTCTATTTTTTCGGCAGTTAGCGTCTTTGCTGCTTATTACAGCGTGACTTAGCGCACTTGTTGTTATTGTTAAATGTTATTGTTGTTGTTGTTGTTGAATTTATAAATTCTTACCACCACTACAATCGCGGTAGTCTGTCTACTACAGAGGTAGTCTGTTGGCGTTGCCACCTTAAGTTTGGCATTCGCGTTTGCGTTGATCTTCCGGTGCATTGTTGATTTTTGTCTTGTTGTTGTTGATGTTGTATTTGTTTTGTTGTACTTACTTTACTTTGTCGTATTGTTTGCTGCTTGATTATTTACAGTTATTTTAGTAATTTCTGCCGTTTTAATTCCATCATGCTACGCTTTGTTGACAGCTTCGTAGGCAGGCAATCGTGGCGTGACGAAACATGGTTCCAGCGCCGGCTGCCWGGATATGCGGTTGGCAGTTTTGCCTTGCCACATACACACGAAAATAKAAAAGAAATTGCAACAAATTAGTTTTSAGCAAACTTTCTKGGAAAAAGTTGTGAAAATAATAGTTTTTCAAGGGAAAAATGGCAGTGCATGTGTTGTGCGGCCTTCGCTGGGGTCTGTCAAAGGAGTATCGCTGAGCTGATTGCTTAAATAGCAGACTTGCCAAATAATATGGCCATAATATGGTTTTTATTAAAAATTGCATGACCACATATCAGCAAGGAAATTGCTAATAAGAAAGTTTTTGAACTCGCCAAGGTTGCCAGTGAAGCGAACTTTTCCTTCAGCATGATATGATCGCGTCAAGGTTTCGTTTTTAAATGGAGTTTTCTGTAGTAAAAGACTTTCAAAGAAGTAAATTTCTGTTCAATTAATAAATTTAATCGATCAAAAGATTTCAGTTTAATTTATTCTTCGTCTTTCAGCTAAAATACGCTTCTATAAATACATACAAGCTTTCCAGCTCACTCTTGGCTAAACTTCTGGCCACATCCTAAAGCAAGCAAGTTCTCTTCAGCAAGTTTTTTTGATATTGTTTTTGCGGTTTGGAAGATATGGACGTTAAAGCATTAAGGAGGTGGGACTACGCCCATTTGTTAAAAATGTTTAGTCCACAGTTGTCAGGAATAAAAAGTAGTCATTCGGCCAAGTCAGGATTATATGGTAGATTGCTCATCAAATTGATGTCGTGGTGAAGAGTGATCCGATTTCGTTGATTGGTTTTCGTGATTTTTTGAAAGAAAAATGTTAAACAAATGCTTGTATGCTACTTAGAATATGATGTTAGCATTGTTCTAGTATTATGGTTGCGACATGTTCAGTTTTTCTAAAACAACAGGCAATGCTTGGAAGTTCGTAGTCGAACAGCTTTTGTTTGATTCGGCTGATTTTGTAACCTCCTTACAGTCGACTGCTGTTTACTTTCGAGCTCATACGCATAAATTTGCGATACATCACCTGCCCCGATATCACAGACTTGTTTCGAGGCACCGTTATCGTATTTTTTTAATATTTCTCTCGACCAATCGACACGAGCCGTGTTTTTTCATCGATCGATGTGTAGTGGTGTGTTGGTTCCAAAATRAACAGAATTTTCACAGTCAAATGTTCATGCAATATTGAATTTATGCTAGTTTCATTAATGTACATAGTTGTTTAAATCTCGCGATACGTGCCATGTTCGATATGCAATGTCAACAGCTTCTTAAACAACATCTGATTTTGGACGACCTTCGCGAAATTCGTTTTGAAGTGACCTACGACCTTCAATACATTTACTAAACCATCGATGGACACTGGTTCTTGATGGAGCTTCATCGTCATAAATTTATTTAAGTTCAACGATGCACTGCAGCTGAAATAAAACTCGTCGAAAGTTGTAAAAAGTAAACGCGTGAAAATGTTCGCGATTTAATTCCAATTTTTTGTCGGATTGAATATTTTAAGTTACTGTAAATAACACAAATAGCGCTCRTATGTCAGATCGTTCTGAAGATGCACATCACCAAAATGTTAACACTCAGATAACTAAGCCTCGAAATATGAACGGCAAACTAGGTACATACGTAACTAGATATCTATCTCGAACTTTTTTTGTTGYCTGTTTAACTTAAGCTTTTTATTTCATTACTGTTATATTCCTTAACCTTCAAAATATGTATTTTAAAGTCAAGCTGAATACTAACATTTTGAATACTCAACCAATTATTAGTGTGTGGAATATAAGGACCCACATATAGCATATTTCAAGTGGAAACAAATTAAAATCTTCACATTGCCMCTTTTTCTGMTACTCWCTGTAATATACAGTATTATATTTTACTTAAAAAGTCGTAAGAGTTTCTGTTAGCTTAGGATTTTCGAATATCGTTTTTTTTTTTTTGGATTTACGTTTTAGGCTCTGAACCATTATGTACCAGACTGTAGTAACCGTATATATTTTTGGCAATAAATCACAAAAAATTAAATTTAAAATTATCATACAATGTTGTTAATATACTGCAATCCTTAGCGTTTTTTAATAAGTCACAGAAAGACTAGTTCTAGGACAAAATCTTAACCATTTTCATTGAAGTTTGGCACCAAATCCATCAATCTTGGAAAGATATTAATTTCACTAACCTAAATTAGGTAATTTAGTGGAGCACGAACCGACTTCAAGGTTTGTTATTCTCATWCGTGCTAAGTTTTTCATATTTCCATTTCTTAATTGGTTACTGACCTCTATTTTGAAACTATACCTGAATGGAAAAAGAAGACCTTAGAGGAAACTAGCTTTAGATTATTAACTTTGAGAAAATTTTTAAATATTTTATTTCGTTAGCTTTTTAGTAATATTTTGTTTTTAATTTTCGCTTATAGTATATCCTCGCGATTTGCATACATTTGTTTTTATAGTGTAAGGTCGTATTTATAAACGAGTAAATTTTGTATGTCGCATTTTTTTGTTATATAAAGAAACCGAAGAAATCGAAGACGGTAATATCTGGAATTCACAAGCCTTCAATAATACGTTTTTCCAAAATGATTCCCTTTCAAGTTATCTAAATAAATTCGTGGTTCATTGTGGTACCAAGTTCAGCCAAATTGTATATGGGTATAAAGTAGGGCCTAGAGTACTTAAAATGACTGTATGCCAATAAAAAAATTACCATTTTTCATTTATCAGATATCCGTTAATCAGTGAGCTTAATGATTCATAAAATTTTCCATTACTACATATTTTTTAAAGAGTTTGTTACAAAAGAAATGTGATTTAGAAAGTGGCTAACTTTGAGAAATTAAGTCCACTCAGCTCAGCTCAACTCAACTCAGCTGAACTCAACTCTGCTAAACTCAACTCAACTCAGCTGAACTCAACTCTGCTAAGCTAAACTCAACTCAACTCTCAACTCAACTCAACTCAACTCAACTCAACTCAATTCAAGTCAACTCAACTCAACTCAACTCAACTCAACTCAGCTCAGTTCAACTCAACTCAGCTGAACTCAACTCTGCTAAACTCAACTCAACTCAGCTGAACTCAACTCTGCTAAGCTAAACTCAACTCAACTCAACTCTCAACTCAACTCAACTCAAGTCAAGTCAACTCAACTCAACTCAACTCAACTCAACTCAACTCAAGTCAAGTCAACTCAACTCAACTCAACTCAACTCAACTCAACTCAACTCGACTCAACTCAACTCAACTCAGCTCAGCTCAACTCAACTCAACTCAACTCAACTCAACTCAACTCAACTCAACTCAACTCAACTCAAATCAGCTCAACTCAACACAACTCAATAATTACCGTAATCTAAAACATCTAATACACTCTTTAGCTGTACGAATCCACTCGAACTTAACAGTACCCTATTCGGCTTCTAACAAAATCAATCAGTGCTAATGGCGAACTTTATGATCAACACCAGCAATATGAATATGCAGGCTCTGCTTACGCTGACACAATGCCAACAAATTACAATACAATAAACCGTTATGCAATCAGACATTTACGGCAAAATCAAAGTGTTTAGCAAAAATGAATTTTATCGCAAACAAGCGCTTGGTGCCCAAATTATGGACAATGCGATACACGGGCATGATGCCACACACAGATAGCTATCGCTTAAGCATAACGGGATATGAGTAAAATGTGCTGCCACCAAACATTTGCCCGCTGGATTTTTGTTGGACAGCCATTTGCTGGCAGTTCAAATATGGCGGCAGCAAATCATGGTAAAAATTGCGGCTAAGCATTGCAGTGCGCGGATTAATGCAAGTGGTCATTGGGCAAAATAGCGCACATTCCCCCACTTATAAATTTATTTATGCATGTGTATGTGTATATAAGTGGCTAAATGTGAATTGCATGTCCCTTGCTGTGATATCCTGTGAAACGATGCGCGTCGATGGCAAAATGGGCACATAAATTGCAGCATTGTTGTTGGCTAATGCTGGCCTGCGGCTTAATGGTGGACTTAGAATAGGAATTTATAAGAACATACAGGCGTGCCTGTGTATTGGTGTGCGTGTAAGTGCTTTGGCGCTTTTTCGGATGGGCGCGGCAGCAGCGMCGCAGCACATTCATTGGATTTTTGATAAGCTCACATAATAAATGATATCACTTTGTCGGCGAAGGGGAAGCACATATGCACATAYGGACGCACTCATGTGCGTGCACACGCATACAAATCTCTATATATTTGTACCAACTGCCTTTATGGCTCAAGTGCGTAGCGCTCATGTATTATTGCTGCGACTCGCAAAGGACTCGTGAAATTTTTAGCACAATTCCCGTCGGCCATCAGTGTCAGAAATTGGCAATGAAAGAAAAAAAAAAAAAACGCTTTCGAAAATGAAATGAAGACAAAAACGCCATGCGCGCGTTGACAAGCGTCATAAGGAAACAAAAGGCGCCATGGGCGTGCGCAACAAAGTGCATGATTTCCAATATTTCGGTGCTTTCCAATACCAGCAAAAAAAAAAAAAAAAAAAGATATGTATGAATATTGCTTAAATATATTGGCGAATTTATCTTTATTGTGTGCGCATTACACTTCATGCAATTCTTCGCATATTTTTCACCTTTTTTGCGCTGTGCATTTTCCATTGTAACCTCCTTTTATACTTCCTTCCGGTTGCTGCCAGCTTACGCGGCCACTTCCTGCTGCAGGCCTTGTGGTCGTAAGCGACCTTCGGCTCACATATGCTTGGCTTGTATGAGTTCCTGTGCTTCATTTATGCASGCGCATGTACATCAATTTACGTCATTGTCTTCGATTACTTTGTGGTTGYGCGCAGATAAATGGATTCCCGCCGTTCACTCGGCACGCCAGCGCTGATAAAAATTCAMCATCACTTGTGCGGCCTGTTCTTAGCAGTTTTTTTCTTCTTTCGTAAATCTCAGCTTGGCCACAGAATCTCATTTGTGTGGACAACACTTAATCACGGTTTGAACTAAAGTGGTTTCATGGAAATTAAATGATTCATAATCGAAAAAATTGCTTAARTTCAGTACTTCAAAGAATCTTTGCCGCGTCAAGCTGCTTTTCGATTATCAACCAGACCTTTAATACTCTAAAAGAGTCACACTAACCATGAATACTCTGTATAATCGACTGAAAGATCACAGTTTAAATTTAATTAGTAGTTGAGTAAGTCATACGTTGCAAGGCTGTATGACCCGGTTGGTATACCAGCTGTAGTTCTGGCCTTATCTTAGGATCTAACTGGAACACTCCACTACCTGTAGAATTACATGACCCGTGGCTCGAATTTCGAAATGGTCTTCATCACCTGTCTTCMTCATATCAGCTCATGCATTTTGYACACTTCATGAATTCTGTGACGCTAGCTCGTAGGCGTATGCTGCGGTTTTCTACGTAAATAGTGCCGTACAAGGATATTATTATAATATGGCACTTACCGCAARAACCAAGGTGATGCCTGTGAAAGAGATTACTATACCCCGTTTGGAACTTTTTGCTATCTACCTGCTGGTAGTCACTTATACRCTCTGAACTGATTCAATTATAGTTTTATATTGGATTCATAACCAACATTCAATTTTGAAACAGTTCGTTGGTAATCGAGTTGCACACATCCAGGTCCACACCAAGATAAAATGTTGGCGACACATTCACTTCGAGTACAATTCGGCCGATTGTGCGTGTCGAGGAATTTCGGCTATATGTATCGAGAACGCTCSAGTTATGCCAGAACTAACGACGAAGTAACTCCAGGCACATACACTGGTATGTCAACCTTTTCGTACTCTTACATCCACTCGTTAGGACCATTGCCAATGGCTTATGTCTTCTGTGTCACGTCCTCAATACAACGGCGCGATTAAGACGTTTTCTGCCATTTTACAAGGGTCAGAGGTGGAATATTGTGACAGCAGAAGATATCGAATGGGCTCTGTTTGTAACTGTTACACAAGTTCAAGGTAAGGCAAATAAATGAGAAATTAATGCTCTCAAATCAAATTCCAGGCTAGACAATCGAGATCACCTTTTAGCTCTAAGTCCATATGTTGATCCTGAAGGCATTTTGCGAGGCGTGGTATTCGGTGGGCGTCTCTGAAATGCAGAAATATCTAACGAACAACGACATCCAATGATTATGATATGAAAATGTACCGTGTGTCGGAGACATCAGCGAGTTCTCCAGAATCAGCAAATGACGTCGTTAACCCGAGAACGGGTACTTCCGGCTCCTGATTTTTCAAACAGCGGCCATTATTATTGTGTACGAGATCCTTCATAGACGTTTCCGACCGATTTATCAGGCGCCGCGGCATTTGTGCTCAGCTCTACAGTGACAACGGCACACAGTTTGTAGGCGCTGATAGACTAAAGCGTGAAGAATGGAAGTTCATTACCCCCGCTACGCCACATCATCGTGGTATCTGGAAGCAGTGGTCCGTTCGGTCAAGAAGCATTTACTTCGCATTATGGGGCAATAGTCATTGTCCTATCGTGAGCTATTAACGTTATTGGCTTAATTCACTACCAACTGTAGCCTTACATGATGATCCCGAAGGAGGACTAGCCTTAACGCCTGGTGATTTCATAATTGGCCGACCAGTGAATTGTCCTTCTGAGCCAACGCTACCAGATATACCGCAGAATCGCCTCCATTATTGGCAGCGCTTTCAATGTTCGAACATTTTTTTGAAAACGTTGGCAAAATGAATATCTGTATTCGCTTCAGCCCCTCCAAATGGGCGATGTCGTACTTATTCGAAATGAGAATTTGCTAACCGCCTGTTGGCGCTTGAGTCGTATCACGGACACCCATCGTGACAGCTATGGTCACGTCCGCGTCATTACGACAGAATACAACGGAACGCCACTGTCAACGTCCTGTACAAAAGGTGGTAAGACTAACCGGAATAAACGACAGAAATTCTGAACCCCGAGGATTCAGCCTGGGAGGATGTTCAAGATTGAGCTATACAATAAATAACACCCTATCTATGTTTGCATAGCCTTTGCATTACCTATTGTTGTACAGTTATTATCAATGCATTTTTTGCACATGTAACTGCCTAGATGTGCCTACTGTACAAGCAGGCATATATTTGCCGCTCCTTGCGGATTTAAGTTAGTGCTGAAAATAAAATCATGACGACAGGTCATATTAAACGCAGTTCCTCTTGTTTTATTGCAATCTTATACACAATTAATATAACAGAATAAAACTTCCTCGAATAATGCCTTTGAAGTATGCCACCTTATAATCGTAAGTTGTGTGGAAGCAAAATTGTTCAAGTTAATGGATAATGAATATGTGACTTTTTACCGAAAAGATTGGTCTTTGTGTATGCCATATAGTATAATTAAAAAATGGAGAGAATCCTTCTCAAAATAATATTATCTCTGGGTATCAAAATTAGTTTGAATCAGGTCAATACAAACACTTCCCTTAGCCCACATATACCTGACGTAACGGTTTTCGAACTTCCGGGTGACTTTATATCGCATATATCGGCCAATATATAARATTTCTTAATAAAATTGAGAGCGCGTAGTTTTCAAATAATTGCGCATTTTCGTACTTGGAATGARYGAAGWGAAAGCGAGTGAAAATKTGAASTGGACCCCATATAACCAACAAGCCTTGCAAGTTGCATGTGTATGCGATGCTCGGTTATACCCGAGCTTGGCCTTTTCTTACTTGTTGTTATTGTAAATTACGTTTCCAATGCGTTTCAACCTGCTATGAACTTCTTTCATATTTTATTAATTTTTAACGGCTTCTGCATTGATCTATTTCCTGATGAAACTGAAATAAATGTTATATTACTATTGCTATTGCTATTTACTATTAATACTTCGTTTGTATTTAAATACGCATACRGTTATGTGTAGTCCATCTGACGTACGACCTTTAATCTCCAAATATCTTTTAGCTTTACGTGTCCATTGTTTCCCAAAATTTATTTTGTGGTTTTTCCGTACTTTTTTGTTTGTGGCAGTATTAATATTAAATTACAAGCAATTTCMGTAAATATGAAGCACATTTTCGCAGTAATAAATATTGACGATTTCACATTTTAAATCCAATTTCTTTTTCTCTTTTTTGTTGTTGCTGCTTTGATCCACATTGTTGCAGTTTTTGTCTGTTATTTGCATATTTTAGTTTTTGTGGCATTCACAAGTGTTGCTTTTGTTGTTGGTGTTCATGTCATGCCACAACTCAAATACCACGTGATGCTGGTTGCACCGAGTTATTGTTATTAAATATGGTATGCACGTAAAAAGAGAGAGAGAAAAAGGGAAAGAGAAAGAGATGAAGCAAAAAAGCAGAGAGAAAAACTTGCTGAAATATTTCTGCACATTTTAGTTACTTTTAATTATTTTATATCGCTTGTTGAAAACTTCATCAATTGAGATTATTTGCATTGTTGCACATACATATTTACAGTCTGTGCGTGAATGTGTGTGTGTGCATGTGCTTTTTGTAAAAGCAATAAGGCTCTTGACCATGTGTCCATTGTGGTAAAGTTGCAAACGGATTTGATAAAACTTATGCAACACTTTTGTGTATTGTTGTTGCTGCTTTTTGTTGTAAATTTGACATGCCTTCGTCGGCATGTATAGAACAGACGCCTTCAAAAGTAGTCACGTGCATGAGTTTGCTAAAGAAGTCTTCATACTTCGACAAGCGCACAAATACTTACACACAGTGAACTGTTATTGTGCGTGTATTTGTATTGTTTGACAGTTATATTTGTTATAGCACAGCAACTCACGCGTGTGGTAAAACTTGCCGGAGAGTATAGTGTTGAACATTGAAATGAGCGAGAGTCTGTATGTGCCAATGTATGTGTGTAACAAAATACCGAGTTTCTTCGTGAATTTGACAGTTCTTTTGAACTTTACAGTTATCACATATCCCCTTTCCACATACATAGTTTCCATTATGCTACTGTCTTTTGATGAATTYCTGTCAAATTGAATTTGCAGCCCTGCCATTTTTGCTCAGGACACTTGCTTTGTTGGTTTTGTTGTAGAAGTTGAAGTTTTTATGTGTCACAGCATTCCGAAACTTCGTGAAGTTGCACACGGTGTTGCCAAAGGGATTACACTCTTTGTAGCCAACGGCTTTTATAGAAGCATACTAGTATCCTATAAATAACTTCACCAAAGTGAGCGAATGTGAATATTTCCTGAGTTGTTTGGTGTAATATCTGAACAGCTTGAAAAAAATATGAGGGAAATATCAAACGAAATATCCGAATTTTACTATGGACTAACGAAAATCATTATACATGAAGTGATCTATTTCGAGGTTTCCTACATAAAAAAAAACACCGATACTTCAAATTTAATAGAGATTGTTTATTGTCATTTGAAAGAAAATTCTTTGGCATTTATTTTTTGWAGATTATCTCTTTCAAATCTTGGCCGCAACTACGTGTCAGATGGTCCATCCGTTGAGTACAATTTTTCATGACTCGTTTGAGGATTTTTACTGGTAACACGCAAAAGACGTGCTTCAAGGTCTGAATCGAAGCGTTCTYATTTTTGAATAAACCGATGAGCCGTTTTTCTTCAAGATGACATCACTTCAGGTTGCTCTTCATTCCAGATGCGACAATTTTGTTTGCTTACATACCCGTTGAAACAGAAATGGGCCCCATCGGTGAACAAAATTTGGTCCGAAAACGTCGGATCTTTTTGGAACTTTTCAAGAGCCTATAAGACATAGGAGCGTAGTCGTTCCATACGTCAGTCCGAGTTGCTGCGAGCGGCGCCGAATCTACTCTCCACGGCTTTCGTTTACACTCTCACCTACGACTTCAAAATAAAAAAGAAAAAAAAAAAAAAAAAAAAAAAAAAAAAAAAAAAAAAAAAAAAAAAAAAAAAAAAAAAAAAAAAAAAAAAAAAAGAATTATGAAATAAAATAAAAAATTACCAATATTTTTTTTTTTTACTTAACACTGCTAAGAGATCTCATATATTTAAAGCGATAAAAAGTATTAAGTCAACCGGAAGTTAAAATTCTTATATAATTCTCACATTAGGTATATGAGGTCTATTGTCCTCATTCTTAGATATTGACCGATAGATGCGATATAAAATCTCCGCAAGTCTATCGCCCCATTTTTGGCCCAAAAGCAGCTATTATCCGAATTTCAACACTAAACCTCCCACATTAACCGCTGTGTTCGGTAAGTATCCTCTGGGTAGCCAAATAACATCCGTTTTCAGGCGAGCTAAAGCTCCCCAGGGTTTGGGAACCGCCGCATAAAAAACGCTACCAATAAAAAGGAAACAAGAGCCTCGGATGATGGTCTTTTGATGACGACCATGGCAAACCCATTAAGGATTGCGATTTGAGGGCATGCACCTGTAATGTGCGGTCTCTTAATTGGAAAGGTACCGCTGTCCAGGCTTATATCGGCACTGTCCAAGAAGTGCGATGGGCAATAAGTTCAGCTCGGCTGAGGCTGATCGACTTTGCTGAATCCCGAATTATGGTTATCTGTAGTAATAGATTCCAGCATAGGAAAATTCAACAAGCTACCTGGCTGTCTCTACACCGAAAAGCCACCAACCGATTACACGTCCGATATGGGATAAATACCGAGAGTGTACGAATAGCCAGAGAAACTGGCCGACAGGATAGACTCGATTTCTAAAAAAAGATGGCAGACGACTAACAGAAGGTTTCAAGACCGGAGCATACTCTGGTAGAACCCCCAGATGTGATCTAGTGAGTGATGGTCGAGCATACTAAAATTGTGGAGGGAACACTTCTTCGTCCTGCTGAATGTCAGTGAAAGCATAACACCTGAAAATGGTGTACCCGATTCCCCAATCTATGACGATGGATGGATCTTCAGTAGCAATTACTCATCTGAAGAACAACAAGCGCCGCGGGCCGATGGATTGCCGGCGAAACTATTCCAATAYGGCAGCGAAGAATTGATAAGGAGCTTAAAGCCAATTACGCCAAATGAAGTGGAATAACCTCCTCAACATTGCATATGAAATTGTCTACAAACTGATTGAACCTTATAAGGTCTTCTTCGATTTCAAAGCTGCTTTTGACAGCACAAAATGAATACGGCTGTCCAAACTGAAGTTGAGCAAAACCAAAGGCTCCATCAGACCATGGACAACCTCTCCGAGCCGTTCGATATCAAGCGAGGTTTGAGACAAGGGTAGGAGCCTGAAGGTAGTAATTACATGACGCTTGTGTGTGTGAAAAAGGTGTGCAGAAACCTAACCATCACTGAAAGAATACATTTTATTCTTAACAAGTCGATATTTTATAAAAACAGGATCACGTTCAATACTTCCATGGATCAATTCGATATCTCGATACTTATCTCAGTAAATATCAAAGCTGGGTATCACAGCTACAAAAAACAGAAAATATTGTTTTATTAGTAGAACCATTAAAGCAAAATAATTGGAGGGCGAAAATTGAAGGAAAAGCATCCTGCTCTCTCCGCATTGTTGGTTTCTTCATTGTTGTCTTGGCTGTGGGTAAATTGTTTGAATACTAAAAAGTTCCAGCGAGTCTGACATTATTGAGACAAAGTTTCGATCACCGAATCAAATGAGACATATCAAGATAAGAATCTGACAAGTGGCTGTGATTCTGGTGTTGAAGGGCAGCAGCAAATGTTCTATTTGAAACCAATATTGGGAGCGATATTGGCGTGTTACATTTATATTGAAAGCTTATGCGAGTTGGAGAATGTGATCTTTATATACACGCCAAAAGCTTTTGATGCAAGAAACTGCACCCATCCAAAGTTTCGATCAATAAATTGATTGTTTCGTTGCTTGTAATATCGGATTATTGAAACTTAAGTTCGATCACATTAATACCCTTCTTTTCAG
>NW_017537184.1:23056-31284 GCF_001853355.1 Bactrocera latifrons | reverse complement strand
CAATTTACGGGTACTTTTTTGTCACAATGTATATCTTTAATGCCTGCCAAAGGCGTCAAATATGATTTTAAAGTAAGTTGCTCGAAGCAAGAGCGCGTAAAATTTAAAGAAGGCGCCGAGGTCGCCAAATCTTCACTGGGTTTTGTCTTCTTCGCTTAATTTTGATCAACCGGATATGATTTGGGAAGAAGCATACATTGTTCTAGAGCTATTAGTGACCAAAAAGTAGTACACAAAGAAGCCGCAAAACCCTTCGCTGCGCTACAAAATCGCTAACACTACTTGCAAGTGTGTGTGTGTGTGTAACCGCATACATACATATATGCTTTGAGTATGTACATGTGTAGAGCTTCACTACCCTCGTTTATCACAATTGCCGTTAGAAACAGAAAATGAAGCGATTATTGTTGCAAGCAGTGTGGCAACCACATATGCCAACGACGTTCTTAGTTTCCGTTCAAAGTGCATACTAGCTCATATAAGCCATTGCCTCTCATATATAAGCACTTACTTACACTAGCATACATATATATATATACGTACATACTACACATATGCATATTAGTTGCTTGCTTCCTGCCTTGTTGCGCTTGCTCTTGTTGTTAGTGTAGTTGTAGTTGTTAGTGTAGTGAGTGCACGTTAGGATAATTCGTTGAAGCCCAATTCAGTTGCGATTGTCTCATTCAGTTTCAGCTGCATTGTTGAAATGTTGCCCGCTGTGTTGGCCTCCAGACGCAGGCACGCATGCACAATTATACCCGCAAACATGCACGCACGCCTGAATAAAGCCCGTCTCAAGCATGTGCGAGTGTGTGCATGTGTGAGTGCAATCATGTATTTGCCTGGTGACCAAACCACAGCGTGTCTGTTGCAGGCAGCCTTAACATATGCGGCTGGGCGTGTGTGCGGCATTTCATAGCCCGCCGTTGCAAGTAGAAGATTCTTCACATATATATATATATATATATATATAAATATACATACGTGTGTCTGCGTTCAACTCTTGCCACCCACTTGCTACTGACTTTCATTTTTGTGCTCTAGTGTCTTCTGCTGCTACTCACAAGCCGTTGCACCATATCAACGCCACCTTTGTGGTGTTGCCTCGCCTTCGGTTGTAACTGTCAACATAAGTTTTAGCTTGCGGCTTCTCATTTGACTGTTGCTCCTGCAAGTCATTCATTCATTCAATGTCTGCCAACCGTGTGGTCGCTCACACAGTCAGTGCAGTCGACTCGTGTTCCTCCTTCTCAGCCTTTCTTCAGCCTTCGTACGCCTGCAACACAGTGCTGTCATTGCAAAGCCACTGCCGACGCAGTTCTGGTAGAGTGAAGAACGAGGCCAGGGAGTGCTACAGCCAAACTTTATGTCYCCAACCGACTATTTCTGCGTCAGAGCATTTGCATATTGCAACAACGACAGCAACAATGACGTTGTATGTGTAGGTGTGTGCCGCCTGGTCGACCACAGCCGCACTGCCCGGAGACTGGAGACAAGAAAAGGCGTATGGTTGGCAAGCATGTGGCAATGTTTCCTACGATTCAGTAAGGTATTTTTGTTTTTGTTATAGGCATAAGTCAGCCGGTGTGCCTGGTGAGCTCACGCTCCGCTGCATTCCCCGTATCTGTTCCCTTGTCCCTTTRCCATCGTTTCTTGTTTCGAATATCGGGGTATCGATTTTTGTCAATTTTTCGGCACAAAGAGCCACTGTGTAAATGTCTATGTGTATGTTTGTGTGTGTGCGGAAGAAAAAAGCATGCCGAGCAAATAACTTACCTGATCAATTCTCAAAAGCAAAAATGTGCACCTGAAAAATCTCCGAATGGCACGTGGGGCCCACAGCTTGAGTAAATTGAGATAAATGAAGTTGAAGCCGCTTGGTCGGTGGCTAGATAAGTTATTAACTCGAAATCCTGCTAAAATACGGCAAACATGTGTATTCAGTATCTAAGTACATTGCGTATGTGTGGCATGTCTTGCAGCATTATCTGATAGTTTGGGCTTTGGTTGTGGTAAATTTGGGTTTGTTGCCTGTTCGTTTGCTCAATTTTTGATTAGTGTTTGTTGTTGTTATTGCTTGTTTTAGTTGTGTTCGAGCAATTTTCAGGTTACTGCCTGAAATGCCAGTTTCAGGTTAAATTTATGCAACAATATTGGAGTGTGGCATGTGTTATGTGTGTATGAATGCCACTTCATAGAATTTTATAATGAAATATGTGGAGAATATTTGGATAGTGAAGCCTAACGAAAATTGAGTTGCGGTTGATGGGGCTTCGGCAAGCAGAGTTTTTCTGATATGACTAAAATATATACTGACCTAATTTTTAATGCGATTCCGTGCGATCAGTGGAGTAAAGAGATGGGTTGTAACTTTGAAGACAGAGGCGCAGCTTATGTTGATTATTTCGGTAGTTGGCGTATTTCTATTCATATAAAGCATACTCAGTAGAAAGTATAAAAAATAATATACCTTATACGCACTACTATTACAAAGGMGAACGTTTGTGTGTGCATACATTTGTTACTTCTTCACGACTAAATGGCTTRAGCGCTTTTAATAAAATATGGTTTTAAGTTAGCTGACATCTTGGATTAACATATATGCTAGGTTTTATTGCGAGACAAAATCTTATAACAATGGAAACATCGACAAAAAGAAGGCTACACTGTTGAGGGCTAAGGTGGAGTTTAGCTCTTCAATGATCAGGGGTCTGAACATCACGTTCAATTGCATCTCGATGTCGGCGAAGCTCTCATGCTAACAAATATTAAAAGCCAAATAACCGTCGGCACCATATTTCTTATATTTGTTAGCACGTAAGATAACCCTATTAATAAGGTATTATCCAGTTTACAAAAAAGCCTGCCTAACGAGGAGTGTTTGAGCGATGGCTAGCATCATGGCGCTCAAAAACGAATTGGTAAAAAAAATTAATAAGACATTATTTGAGAAAGTTTCAGGTAAGATGAGTATCTAGATCTCAATAGACGCTGTAATAACAACTGACGACGCAATTTAAATTTTCTCTTAAATTCCCTCGACATGTCAGAGGTACCCTCCGACRAGTTGAAACTCAAAAAGGGTGTGCCTGTCATACTTATGCTACAGATGATACTGATCATACTGATGTGAAGTATCACAGCGTTGAGGCAGTACATCTCTAGTCCAATGGCTTCAGTTCTTGAGTAAGAACAATTTTATACAAGCCCAAACCCTTTCTCAAAATACGCCAGATTTTGGTTTGAGACAGTGCCAATTCTTGAGAACGTCTTGGAATCGACAAATTGAGGTCTTCAACAACACTTGCCTGAACGGCAGCAATACTTTCATCTCTTCGAGTGCTTGAAATTTATGGCCTCTTCCCCTGTATTTAGTGATCTTGCGTGGCTCTAAGACATTYCCTCTCGCTCTACGTGTTAACTCTTTCGGCAATTTTGTTGTTGTTCGTTTGACTTCTGTGTTTCCTGAACTGGTGCAGTAAACTAATCAAATAAGTAAATCCTTTCGGCAATCTCATCAGATATTTCTTTTCTCGTGACGTCCCTATGGCATGGAATCCAAGATAATGTAGTCGCTCTCCGGTACCAATTATTTCTATTACTTTCCTTTTTCTAAAGACATTGTGTCTGAGGCAATGCGATCAGTGATTACTGCTTTAATTACCGTTTGGCTAACCACGTATATTTTGATAATCGTCAAAGGCGCATATTTYTATGAACTTGTTTAAAAGTTATTTTATAAACTACTAAACAGGAAAGTCTTTAAACTGGCATACCAGCATGTTCTAACGCATAGCTGAAGCTAATTAGCGAGATCGTWGATACTAGTGAATGTTTAAGGGTAAGGCGTAGCGCCATAGAAAGGTATAATTACATACCAAATATCGCGAAGAAGTCTTTAGAGTTGTCTTTCTACACATTTCACTACGCGAAGAGATGCTGCAGATAATCTGGAACAAACTACAGAATTAGTCTACTWACCATTTACCATAGAATTTTTGTTGAACAAAGTCATGCTTTAAATAAGAAAATACTACATTCAAAAGCATCTAGTGATCTACATATGTTTGATTTKACTCATAAAATGAAATAAATTTGTGAATAAATTGAAGCACAGCTAAAGATCACGCAACTATTTGTCGAGTTAATATGCCATCGTGGAAATAAGTTACAATAAACCCCAAAAAACAAAATGTATGTAACATGAGAAGACAGTAATGTGCGTAATTTAATAGACGCATTTAATGCTGGAACTCTGGCACTAACTAGTTAACAATGGCAGCAGATTGCGCATTTATGCGCCTGCCACGCCATAACGGTACAGCAAACGCAGTGAAAGCTCTGCCGGCAATTATTATAAACATTTGCATTTGCAAGCAGCTGGAAAAGCGTAATTTGTGCGAGCGCAAAAAYTAAATAAGATTTATTTAATGAATTTTAAAATGGCAGTCGAAACTGCAAAGCACAGCGCACCACACACACACAYACACTCTTATTTTCATACGTGTGTATATGTGAGTAATGAATAATGTAGTTGCGCTTGAGCATGCGTTGAATTCTAAATTCTCGAGGCATTCAAGCAATGCTTATGCACTCGGCATTTAGCATATGTGTTGCAGCAGCAGCTGTTGCATGTGAGARTCGAGCCGGCTGGTTCGCGGACTGTCACATAGAACTTTGTGTGCATAGATTTACGRTGAAATTATTTTCTTCGTTGAAAATCTCTGCTGGAGAGGCTGGGGAAATGAGAAATARAGTTTTACTGAGATTAGATTTAGTCATAGGCATAAATTATTACCAAATTGAAGCGGTGACACAATGTAAGGTGCCTCCACCGAGGGCGTTGCTTTCGCTCAAGTCGAGAGTGATATTTGATGCCTTGATTAAGATTAATAAAAATGCAAATAATAAAATTCCTAATTTATTTTTCGAAATGTATGTCGTCGTCCTTAAAGTAATCCCCTTGGCCCCACTTTTTTCAATCCTCGGAACATTTATTAAAGTCAATTTCCGGAATTGCCTTCAATGTGCGCAGCGATTCACGCTTAAAGTGACTCAAAATGGTCTCACCGAATCGTTTGATTTTGTTGAATAGCTAGAAGTCACACGGAGATAAATCAAAACGGTTGTTGCGGCACGATATTGCTTGAAAATTTGGCGAAAGACTCACGAAGAATCAATGCAGTATGCGACAGTGCATTGTGGTAGTGCAAAAACAAAGAGTTGTCGGCGAGATGGGCGATTATTTCGACCATAAAAAGGCACAGAAAAAGTTGCAATTGCAAAACGATGATTTTCATAATAAAACTGAACAATTTGTTAACGTTGTTCTTGCATATATATATTTTTCTCTGATGMAATTGTAAACATTACGGAAATAACATATTAAAAATGTCCGACACGAGATTTAAAAATCATAACATACGTATTTGATATAATTATAACGCTTGTATGAAAATCAATAAATAAATTAAGAGGGAAACTGAAAACAGATCCAACGATCGTATCTAAAACAAAACAAAAATAAAGAAAATACTTCCAATTAACAAAATCAAAATKTTTGTCAATTTCGATTAAAAAATATGTTAGTATTATTGTCGAGTATACCAGAGTCTACTTAAATAACTTTTAAGGTAACTCTGCGGCATCTTCATAATACATTTTTAATTTTTTAAGTATATCTGCTTATTTACTTTCGTATTGCCSCAGCGAAATCACATGCGATTGCATTTGCAGATTTTAATTTAAAGCAAATATTGTGCGATAGGAAGAATTTCAATTATGCCATACAACCGCAGATATGTAATCCTCGGCATATTCTTCTGTGTACGAGAGCAGCTTGATGAACCACTGGTGGTTTTATTTCCAAAGGAATAATTTCTTTATAGGATGAGCCTTAGTTTTCAATATTCATGTATTCAATACGTGTAAGCCAACTATGTTTTTCACATTTTGACTTAAATTAGAGCACACTCAGCATCATAGGTATTGGGTAAAACTTGGAAAATCTCTCATGGTCATCCGGCTTAACTCAAATTTTTTTTGCTGTTGATAGCACTTCATAATGCTAACTCCATTTTAAATGTGGTAGGAAAATTACCGAATGCTGACTTATACTCGTTTTGAAAAATATTTTGCTAAGGCTTTGGTCAGGAAGGACTAACTTGGATGGGGTTGTTTTTGTAAATTTTCAGGTTCAAGATAATGTATGAAAAATTCATTTGTTTCACAATTAAGAATTATTTTCTTAATACGAAAACATTTAGATTAGCTGAATGAGCAAAAAAATTTTTGGTGAAAACACAATAGATGTTCAGATATCACTCCGGAAGGTTTTTCTATTTAAAATAAGCGGATCTGGCGTCGAGTATGATATGAGTAAAAAATGAGATATAGGTTGTCAAAAAAGTCTTGCGGTATTTTTGTGGTAGTTTTTATTGAATTTTCAATTGTTCATAAAATGTTTTTTGTGCGGTGGAAATGGAAACTGTATCGGGTCCATAAACTGCACAAATGCTTGAGATGCATTTTTGCCTTTATCGAAGTAGTACTGTAAAATATGCCGTATTTTCTCTTTTCTTTGCTTCTTTTTCGACGCTATAACTCACGAAGGACTTAAAAGAAAAGGCAATCAATCAAGCACGTGTTAGCGCGTGAAATGAGCTTTCCAAAAAGGTATAGCATGACCCGATGCGACGAATAAAACTAGAACTACGTGCTCTCAGCGCCAACCAGCGAAAATACCGCAAGACTTTTTTGACAAACATACATTTCTATGAAGTTTTTATGAAATTTAATTTAACTGGGTAATTTCAATAAARTTTTCGGGTACTTCTTTGTCACAATGTAAATTTGAAATATTGTATTCATATGCAAATGGATTCGGGGCTGGAAGTTCGTTAWATGTAACTGAGGAATAGGGAACACCCTAACATTCAATACTGCATTTATAAATACGGTAATCTGACAATAGTTTTACAAGATCCCAAACATATCCAGGTGACCTCGTATCTACGCATTTGTAATTTGAATTATTTTTTTTAGCTGCAATTGTAGGTGTACATGTCCGCCGGTGTGTGAGTGTGTTTATGCGCCAGCAATTCATACTGTGTATACACGCACATATGGCAAAAATGCGTAAGCGCTCGACAAGTGCGCTCTTCTATAGGTGACACATATATACAAACATACATACATACATACGTATATATAGGTATGTGTACAAATGCGTATCAAATTAAAAATACGATAAATGTTAGTCATACGCCACGCTGAACGATTGCTGTCTGCCTGTATGTGTGGGAGTGTTGTTCGGCGCACCTCCGCTGGCATTTCGCTTGTGTAAATATGCGTAAATAAAATATAATATATTTTTCGCAGATGTGATATATTTGCACTTGTGCTCGTATGCTGATTTATTTGTGTGTGTGTGTGTGTGTGTGTGTATGGGGAATGCGTATATGTTTGTATATTTACATGTAGTGGTGGCGCATTCTTGTATTTGTTTAGTGTAATTTTTCTGCACCACACCCATACACACTCTCACACACACACACATATAGCTACTCAGAACTCCAGCTCTCAAATTGCATTTTGTTTATTTGCCGTTGTTTCTGTCATTTGTATTTTCCCACTTTTATTTTATTGTTCTTCGATTTGTTGTCGTTTTGCACGCAACGTAACGGTGCTGCATTGTTGCATTTGCTGCCTTTCGCCGCTGTTGTTGGTATATTGTTGTTTTATTGTGGTTATGTTGTTGTTACATATTATTATTTCAACTGTTTTTACCGTTATATGCGTCGTTGTAATCACCCGCGAGCAAATTGGTGAACAACAAACACACACACACACACACACAGACAACACTCGCACACAGACTCACATGCAGCATATTTACCATTATAAGTGTATTTATATAAGCGCCGCTGTGTGTGTGTGTGTGTGTATGTGTGGGCGCTGGCAAGCCGCATATTTTATAGTCGAGCAAATTTTTGCATGTGGTTAACCGCTTTTCATTGCTGMGGCCGTTGCGGCTGTTGCAGTGCGGTGGCTGTGCTGCAGTTCTCGCTCGCCACTCGCTCGTCGCTGCCAAACACACACACACACACACATTATGTATATGTATGCATGCATTCACAGCTTGTCGCTCGTGAGCGCCAGGTAAGTTGTTGTTGTTGCTATTGCTATTGCATTGCAAACTAATTTGTATTATTTTTTTCACGGTTTTT
>NW_017537184.1:16498-20051 GCF_001853355.1 Bactrocera latifrons | reverse complement strand
TGACCATTCTTCAAATACAGTATGTGAAAAATCGGAAAAGTGGTCCCACTACTGAAACCTGGGGTTCGATCACTTCTTTCATAAAGTAGTGAGGACACTTGAGGCCTTGCTATTCCCGATCTTCACTCACCACCTTATCATGGCTCATGGCTTCCGTAAAGTGCACAACCACCACAACAGCGCTTGGCATCATTACACCTCAATAAAAAACCACCCTAAGAGAAAACAACCCTCGTAGCGTTAAACTATTTTTTKGTCGTAAGATGGCATACTCTAAAGGCATTATTTTTGCTAAGTTTCATATCGTTATATTWATCTAATCTAAGTAGGCATGGTTGCAGTCCTATTTCATATATTTTCGCACTGTGAGGGTCCTGGATATGGAGTTAACCTAAATTTATGCCATTGCTAAGCCCATCATAAAATTTCTATGTCTCTGACGTATTTAATTGTTGATTTATCCCACTTTCAGTAGTTTTTAACCGTACCGTTATATGCGGAGAGATTTCATCCATTTTTACAGTGTATATAGTGGTGCTAAAAGGATTTGTCTTGTGCGAATTTGGTCATTGGCGCTTTAGTGGTTTAGGTGATATGTGTATTAAACCTATTAGAGGACGGGTGGCTGTGACTTTTTCAAAATTTTTGGTCCGCAGGTGCCCCTTTGCCACTGCAATCCCTTAAATTACAGTTCTATGTCCTAATATAGTGCTTAGTTATGGCCTTTTATTTGTGTTCGATTAAGGGTGATTTGTGGGCGTGGCAGTGGTCTCCGAACCCCACCTATTTTTGCAAAGAATCAAAGACAGATTTTTTGAGAATACTCGCTACGAAGAAATTTTCGTCGAATGAAGAGGTGAATCCAAAGCAAAGGACAAATTGTATTATAAATGTGGTATCGAAAAGTTGGAGGGTCACTATAACCAGTGTATCGCTCTTGAGGGGAACTATGTTGAAAAAAAAAATAAAACGAAGTTTGCCAAAAAAATGTGTTTTTTTTTCTATTCAAGGTCCCCTGTGTAACATAGTTAGGCCGTGGACTTTGAATAATAAAAACCTGTTCACGAATATGTGCAATTTAATTTCGCTGGATATTTTAGCAGTTTGACATCAATCTGCCAATATTTTTCCATTATAAATTCTTTAGCTTTGCATTAATCGAAGCAAACAGAAAGTTGTTCCGAGCTTCTGCATAAGTTGCGACCCCAAGCTACAACACAGTACAAAGATGCCGGAAAAATAACAAACTCAAGGCCAGAGTGGTGGAAAAAATAAACGTTCTTATGTGACAAAAAGGGTGGCTTTCGGGTGTTTTAATGGAAATGCGCCGGCTTGATGATATAACGCGCTATAGACTGTATTGATATTTCGGAAGATATAACCTTCTAATACTGTATATATTCGGACTCGAATATGGGCAGGGATATATTTTCATACAGGATAGCAATCCAAATTATACCACAAAAACTACCAAATCGTAGTTTATCTCATGAAACTGCGCGATTGTCACCGCCCAGACTCCAGGTTCGATGCTTATTGTGCTCCTTTGCGCTCCTTGTCGAAAGCGAAGCTCCAAAGATTGAGAAAAGATTGTGGGGCGAGTCTTTCTAACATACTAAGATATAATCTCACATATTATAAAGAATCTGCTAAGTACTCACATTATACCAAAAAGCATGGATTCAGTAAAAAGAAAAAATCGCATGGTGGTCACATAATAAGAGCAATATTGGTATTTTCGTGAACAGTTTTGTGCTGTACTGTMAACTATTTCATTCAAAATACACTCTATCAGTGGGACAAGCCCCGCTTTACTTCTATAAGCTAATTTATTTATTTTTGAATCGCAGATTAATCAATATATGATCGCTTGAAATATCCATTGAATCCTGTTTATTTTCATTCACATAAAATTTGCTGTAAATAACTTTCATTTTATTTTTCAGCGAATTTTATATAGAAAATCTTTTTTGGCGCGTCGAATTCAATTTCCGAGATGTTGAAACAATTTASGCAATTATGTTATACATTTTACCRATTCCTTTTTCAATAGCCGCTTASATTTTCGAAAATTGCATGTATTGGTTGCAAACAAAGCGACCGACGGGCAATTTCACTGATGGCGAACTTAAACTGCGCGCCAGAAAATATGCAATGAACAACAAATAAAACGCCCATAAAATTGTAATGAAAGTGCAGTAAAAGAAACAACAACAGCAAAACTCGACTAGTCGCCATACAAAAATATGCATAGAAGATTGCACTTCGTCAGGCGGTGCTTTAGCGGCAGCGGCGACGACGGTGTGCGGCAGTGCGGCAGTGCGTATGAGTGATGACAAAGTTCGATATCATCATATTCATCCATTTTACATATGTTGATATACAGTTACTTGTGCAGTTGTGTATGTTTGCATGTCGACGCCTTTAGTGCGCACAATGTGCAGAGTGTTTGCAGTCGCGTTGTTGCGTTGTTGTTGCTGTTGTTGCGGCGCTTGTTAAATAAACCATGCGAAATGAAATTGGATTTGATGGTTTGCCTTTAAGTGTGTTCTTTTTCATATTYCCCTTGCGCTATTTTTCCGTTGCAAATCCGTCTGCATGCGTTTGGCTTTTATTGACTGAGCAATATTGTTAACATTTTTGGGCGTGCTAGTAAAAAACATGACACAGCTTGAGTGTTTTTGAATGACACTGTTAATATAGTTTCATGTTTGCCAAAACAAAAGCAAAACAAAAAAGATCATAAAATATCTCACTTGTCAAGTTTAGAGCATCATATTTTAGTGTTGTTGTAAAAGCAGTTAAAAATTGCGAATGGCATCAGCTTTTTGCTTTGACATTTCAACGCTTTGTTAGTGAGAGGCGTTTCAGCAGAACTAATCCACAAGGGTTTCTGATTTCCATTGGCTCATTTTGAGCATTTCGAACCCAATGATAAAAAATAATGAAATTTCAGTTCGGACGAATTGGAAATTTTGCACTCGTAAAAAARTAAATAATTTAGTGATGAAATAAAATACATACCTATTTATGAAATACCAAAGGAGATTCCAACACGATATAAATTTCCAATAAGCAATATGGTGTGGGAAACGCTGTGTAATCCTTTTGAAAAATAAGTCGTAATTGTGGATCTCCATCTACATATGCGTATTTGAAAGCTTACTTGATTCTCAATCATCTTATTTGTGTATTTTATTCAGTTATATTTTTTAAAGATGGCAACCTGTTTTGAATATAAGTATAGATATAAATTGAAACCTACTCAAAATCTTTTTGAAGGGTACTTTTAAAATCTCACGTTTTTCACTTATTCACTGTAGTTTTATATTTTTCAGTTGTTAACAACTCTAAGCCRAAATTTCTCAAAATATAGGACTTAAAGAATAGTTAATTGAAACTTTYTTAAACGTCTTTCGTTTCCTTTGAAAATATCTCATAATTTTTTATTAGGTGACAGCCCTGTTCCAAACTAGCAAAAAAAGCATTACAAATAGTAGGTGACAACTTTGTGCAAACATTTCTAAAAATCGAGAAGTTACAGAAAATTCAT
>NW_017537184.1:0-15048 GCF_001853355.1 Bactrocera latifrons | reverse complement strand
TACAATACAATTTTTTTAATTCTAGTTGGTGGCAACTATATTACAAAACTTCTCAAAATAAAGGACATTATGAATAATTCTTAAATTTTTTTTTAAATGTTTTACGTGTCGGTACATTTGGCAATAATTTATAAATGTTTAATGTGGGGCAACTCTACTCAAAATTAACGAAAATTRCATTACAAATAAATCCGTGAGAAATTTCCTAAACGTTTTAAGTTTGAACGCAGTTTGTAATACTCTTAAAAATTTAGGATGTTGACAACTCTGTRCAAAAATTTTAAAAATTCGAGAATGTTTCGATTAGTTCATATATAGTTTTCCTAAACGCCTTACTTTTGTATTCATTTATTTTTTTAATTTTATAAAATGGCAACCCTGTTTAAAAATGTATCAAAATAAAGAACATGACGAACGATTCATAAAAACTGTTTCTTAACTCTTATGTGTGGTCGAATTTTATATTTCGTGTTTTTTTTTTTTTTTTGTAATTTTAGTAAATGGCAACCCTTGAAAGCTTTCTTAAACGTTTTTGTCCCGTCGATACAAAAAAGGTGCAGATTAATCCTCCAAAGCTTCGAAATTACAAATAAATCGTTGCTTTGGTCTAATAACAGAATAACAAGAAACGAATAAATATTATGTGATCTCTTCCAGAGAAGAAAAGCATATCGGCTTTTAGTTCTGGTCATACGCATATATAGTTCATTAGATTTTTATTATAAGAAGGGGTCCACTGAGTTCATGAAGAATTATGCTTACAATATCTTTTAACCCATTAGAGGGGAGTCCCATGAATGACGATGAGGAATGCACTGCGACCTTTGGTCTATCGTGCAGGGGAGTCCCATAAACACACAGTTGAAAAGGGGTAAGGCCAAATTTCCGGAATTATCAATTGTCAGCTCATTATATATTTTTGTTGTTTTACGCAAACTGAAATTAAAAGTTAGAGCCTATTCCCCTCAGGGTTGTGCAGTCAATTGTCTCTTACATCAAATACTAGAGTTCTTCAATTCATAACCAAGTTTGTCAAGGTTTTCAGGATATTTTTGAATTTTTTTTTCTACTTTTAATTTCTTTCTTTGGTCTTCCAAATATCTTATGCTAGAGGAYTCTAAAAGTTCTGAACCACTTTGGAAAGCCCAGCCTTTGCAACAGTTAAACATTGCTTTTAAGCACCATCCCGCGCCTAACTAAATCACTTCATTACCTCYGCCTTTCTTCCACGCAATAACTGTCTGCCAAAACTTGTAGTCACTTTTTTTTACCAACTGAAAACAGAACATTTCAACTTTATTGTTTGTGCATGTTGTTGACAACAACTTCACCGACCACAATTTGCATTCAACGACAAAAAAGAAGAAGTGTGGCAAATTCTAGAACTGGTGACAGTCGTTACAAATAAATTTTTAGACCCACTACTTACTTGGAAAATAACTGTACATAGCGTCATGCTAAATGTACTAAGTGTACTAACGCTATAAATGGGAATGAAAAATAAATAGGTGGATATATATATTAAGGTCTCTCTTTCACCGCAACAGTCGCCGTTAAGCCAGCAACATATCTGCTTAGTATCAACAACAACTGTGTTACTAAGTAGTAACAATAAAATCTTTGAACATATCCAGTAGGAAATGAAATTTTATATTGTGTTGTATTCATATGTATAAGTATCCGTTATACCGTTAAACAGCGCCCTTAGATCTATGATCTATCTTGTTTTTAGTAAGCGTTATTTTTTCCTGAAATTGATCTATAGAAAGATATTTAAATTGTTTTCTGCTCCTACCCCAGYCTATAAATATTTACATTGCGCTTATAAATTAGTTTCGGGGCCGTTGCCCTTCTCTTTAATTCAAGATCATTTCCTAACGGAAGCTTACCTCTACTAAGATAAGGATACGGATTTAGAGGTTAGATTTTATTCTATCCTGATCCTCAAAATGGAAATCCCACATTCACTGAAATATATAATCCTTTGTTAGCGCGGTGTTTGATTTCTATACCCGCTAACACACTTGGATGTTGAAGTTGTCCGATGCGAAGTGTTTTAACCTTACGCATATAGTACATTCAAGAAAGAATTTTTTTTATAATTAGCTTCCAGTAACATTCTTAATCTCACGGCATTCACGCCGATCATGCCATTTGAGCTAAGCTAGCTTAAGGCGAAAAATTTACTGAACCATTACCTTAGACCAAAGACTAACGGCTACCAATTCCTTGCCAAGCTTCCACGTACCCAGCTAGCTAATAATAGAATGCAAAAGGAGAACGTGGAGCTACGATTAGTTCTCATACTTTTGATAGCGGGGTTTTAGTATACTTTCTTGTCAACTCATCAGTTTTTCAGTTACTTGCGACTCCAGAGTCGCGTGGTAGTCATACTCGTAACTCTTACAATTGACTCAATGACAGTAGATCTCACACTGACTTAAAGAACAGGCCGCTACAAAATTGTTAAAGACACAAAGACACGTCAATATGCAATATACTTCCAATATACTTCCTCTAAGGCTTTGACCAATCAAAAAAAAAAAAAAAAAAAAAAAAAAAAAAAAAACAAAAAAAAAAAAAAAAAAAAAAAAAAAAAAAAGGGATACCAGTGTTCCCTTTCTTCAGCTAGCAAATAGCAAAGCACTAGTATTCGGCTTGAGTTAACGTAGACGTCACTTCAAGCCGACCAACATTTACTAATTTGAAGTTAACCGTTGGATTATAACATTTTATAAACAACTTTAAGATATATCTTTGTGGAGACCAATTTTGAAATAAACTAAGGGAAATAAATTCTCTCAATTCAATTTCTAAATGTTTGTTAACTTTATCGTTTTCTCAAGGTGTCTTCATTAAGTTCTTTCAGATTTTTTGGAACTCTTAAAGACACTCGGCTTTTTTACTGACTTGACTTTTGATTGCCAACTCAGATTCGTTTAAAAGTGTCAGTATTGTAGTTTTTTAGCATATGTAAAACTTTATCCCAAGGAATATAAAGTTATTTTATACCACTGGAAAGCTAACGATGAAAAATATTCGTTTTTTACTGAAATAATTTATTTGCACGGTACACATACTGTCTCTTATACACATCTAGATGTGTATAAGAGACAGCTTTATCCCAAGGAATATAAAGTTATTTTATACCACTGGAAAGCTAACGATGAAAAATATTCGTTTTTTACTGAAATAATTTATTTGCACGGTACACATAAAGACGGACTGAGCAAACTGTGTTTTGATCCGAATAAATGAGAAAGTCTGTCTTTATATAACCTAACCTCTATATATTACCAATCTCTTTTATATTAGATTTTAAAGTTTTTCATTAGTTGAAAATCCTTACTTAATACATTTTTCTATTTTGTCCTGTCATCAAATTTCAATCAATGTGATGACGGAAAGAGAAGCCATAAAAACTCTTCGCAAATGCTTTCACAGAAATTCTCTTAGAACACACGAAACTATTTTAAGAAAACGGATTATAGACTTATTTGAGATGATCTTCACATGGTCACCTTAGTCAATCTGTTCAAAGTAGCCATTTATAGACGAAAGTGTTTTTACTGTTCAAAAATTTTTAATTATCAAAAATTTCTAAAGATGCAAAAAGTGCTACTCGAAGGACTCAGCGATGTTCCTATGCATTCGCTATAATAGTTTGGTTAGGAATAGTAAAATTGCGGTAAAAATAGTAAACCTCTTCACTTTTGTGAAAAAGCAATTAAAGCTGCGGTAAAAGTGTATCAGCAGGTTGGTTTAGAAGGCGAGTTAAGCAGTACTCTCCTTGAGGGAGACCCTGAATCTTCTAACAGGATTATGCTCCAGCAAACAAGGCAAACACCATCAATCAATGGCTTAAAAGCAACATTTCTGGTTTCAGAGTTGCAGATGATTGGCTGTTTGGTAGTACAGGTTTGAATCCATTGGAGTAGAGTTGGATAATGTGGACTGTCGAAAAACCCATAGATATTTGGAGAGTCTAAATAAATCTTTGGTTCGGTTTGGTTTGATGCTGCTATTGAGCAATGATCGAAACACTTGATTCGTTTTAAACTCGGTTGAACTTAGAACATCCCCTGCGTCGAGTGTTGTTCAGTTTCGACTTTGCTACTGCCAAAGATCTATAAAAATGAGATTCATTATTGCCATGGAGAGTGAATGTTTCGAGAAGGTTTTGCAAGTTCACCTTTGAACATATCTCTGATTTAATGTAATCTTTTGGTACCGGCAAATCTTAAGAAAGTATGCGGTTAAAACTTAGAGTACAATCCTTTTGATTATATTGTTTTGGTACTTTTTATGGAGCATGTTCACATCTTGTCGGTTGCATAACTCATAGATTATTAATTCAAGAAATTATAAAAATTATGATAAATATGATTCATAAGAATCTTGATTTTCACTTTACTTACTACAATAACTCACTCATTTACTCACTCTTACTTTTTATTGAATTACTAGTGATGCTTTCCCTGGTGACATTGCTTTTCAGCCGCTTTAAGGGGTTACAAGGGTTTCCTCGGGTACAAAACAGCCTTTTCGATCAGATCAGATTCTTTTTATTGAAGTTTTTTGAAAACAATATTTTAAACTTGGCCATTGCGACGCCATTTGCGGTGACTCTCGGAAAAATATTCGGCAGCGGTGGCAGGATAACTATTTACAGAATCAGCTAAAGCGAAAAAATACGTGTTTTAGTTAAAACCGTAACTTGGAACTTAGACAAAGGAAGAAAAAATGAAAATTTGATTTTTGGCAGATATTTTTATAAAAAATTCAAAATTCAGTGAAAATTTCGCGACATGTTTTTGCAGAGAGTTGTAATCGAAAAAAAAAAAAAAAATTTTCTGGAAGGTCTTTCAGAATTCTATCTCAAAGACTTGTGTAAAATTTCATGAAGACCGGTTGAATAGTTTTGGAGATATCTTGCTAAACGACTTCAAGAACAAAGTTTTGAGAAAAACGTCTTTAAAGACGGCGCATTTATTCTAGAGGATGGGGTCATGTGTAGAAGTTCACGCCAGTGAGGAAAGTCTCTGATCGCCATTCACTTGGGAATGGCCAGAAACGATTCCTTTACATATGACTCAAGCAGCTCACGACTTCCGGTCTTTGACCAAGTATCCTCTGGGTAGCCTAAGAACATCCGTTCGAAGGCGAGCTAAAGTGAGAAGGCGAAATATTCCCTACATAGGGTTGTGCGCTGGGTTTGGGACCCGCCACGTAAAAAACACCCCCAATGAAAGGAAACAAGCAGCCTCGGATGAGAGACCCCCCTTTTGATATCCAATTGGCGCCACGTAGCGAAAAGAAGAAACGACTGGCGCGCTGTTGTTAACTCGGCTATAATCGCGTAAGCGGTGTCTACGCCAATTAAGAAGAAGAAGATTTAGCCTATCTAGCCTCGGGCGCACAAGTTCTTAGGGCTGTATCTCCGAAACTATTACTTCTATTCTAGAGGTGTTGTAGAATTTAACAAGACCATAAAAAAATCGATTTTTTTTTTTAATCCGTAAACTCATCCTTAAGACCGACTCATAACTTTGATCTGTCTTACAATAGTTTGTAAGCTAACTGTTGTCTTCACATCCGTTAATCTTCGCATTGGTTGTAGTTTGGTATTTGACTCACTCATTTCATTTCCTACCGGGTCTATGCACCAGCACTTTAACCCCATTGCAGGCGCAACCGTTTCGAGTACATAGTTTTACATTCGCATTTGTATTTGTATGCTTATGGTCCGGTGTTGTAATAGAAAATTATGAAAATTATCTCATTCGCATTTTCACGTTGCCAACGCTGCATAAAGAGACAGGCACTGTGGCTGGGGCCGGGCGCTGGCATGCTAACGGCTGTCAGGACAGGAAAAACGGTGCCGGTAGTGGTGAACAGGAGCAAAAGGACCACAACATGCACTTCCCCTTTTAAATGTCCACCGCACGAACGGAAATGTTCTGGCAGTCATTACTTTTGCGCTTTCGCTAAATGCACGCACAGCCGCCCGGCCGGCCCTATGCAAATACTAGCCGCTCACCGCTCACGGGGCAAAGCAGTGAAATATCAAATGTTAGCTGGCATGATGGCAAATGTGCGCACATTGCGCTCATATTAGACATTGCAGCAGTTTGGCGTATTTATATACATTGCTGTGCATGTATTCGTGTGTGTGTGTGCGTTTGTTGGTTTGTGCTGCTGAGTGCTTAGGGCAATACTATTTGCATTATTTCATTGTTGCTGCTGCCGAGTCTTAGGTTGTTGTTGCTATTGCATTTGCGGCCATTGTCGCTGCCTTTCGGGCGTTGCAGCTTTATGTGCCACACATACACACACACACACACATACGCATGCACAATGGAATGGACTGAGTGACCGCACTTACTTTGTATTTCGTGCGCCGACGTTCACATTCATTTGCAGCAGCATTAGGGGCATTAGCAGTGATGCGGCAGCCTTGTGGCACGGCGGTGCGGGGGCTGGGCGGTGCATATGCGCATATTCACTGCTTATAATGAAATGATAGTGAAATTAAAAATCGCCGCGCTTTGCTCTTCATTATATGCGTGTTTTTCTCTTTCTATATAAGTTTGTGTGTGTGTGTGTGTGTGTGTGGTGCGTCTGTGTGCTAAGTGAAAATAAATGCATTTTGGAGTGCTGCCAATGGCAGTGAAAAAGGCGGTGTAATCAAAACAAAATAAACAGTGAAAAGAAAAAATAATAAAATAATGGCAATTTTTTGGCTTCAAAGACAATAATGTCAAAATCACAGTAAAAAGGGCGGTGCGCCATAAATTTTAACTGCCCTTAAGTGTGTATGTATGTGTGCTCAAGTGCATATTACATATGTTTTTGCATGTGGGATGTCAAAAATAGAACGTTTGTTGCACTTCAAGAAAACCCCCTTCGCATTAACATTTTCTAAACTTTTCACTTAGAAAATAATCAATAGTCCTCTACTGCTTCCTTTCCAAAATATTATTACTACAAATATTTGGCAAACATGTTTAACACCCTCTGTGCACTCAATGCAGATGCTTTAAAATCTTAGTGCTGTTAGACAAATTAAGATCTGCATTGCATGAAGAATTATTTAATTCTAGTTTTGGTTTGGGTTTCTTTATCCTTTTATACACTTTTTAGATCAATTATAAGTCAAAAAAAAATATTATTTTACTTATATAGGGTGATCCATTTCGTGGCTCCATACTTTTTTTTCGTACGAGCATTCTTTGGCATTTCTTTTGAAGATTATCTTTTTCAAATGTCACCGCTACGTAATGATGTTCCATCCATTTATTCCAATTTTCGATCACTCGTTCGAACATTTCGACAAGCGGACGACACACATGATGCTTTGCTCCAAATCCTGAATCGAAGCAGCAATGTACGCATAGACTTTACACTTTACAAAATCAATCAATTTCAGGCATCAAGTGATCTGTTTTCATTACGCGATAACGGTCACCATTGAGACTTGCATTTCCACCGGAATCATTTTCGAAAAAATATGGACCGATAATTCTACAAAACCTACCTACCTACAAAAAACACCAAATATTGTTGATTCTGGATGAAATTGTAGCTGTTGAAACTCTTCGAGCTGCTCATCGTCCCCAATACTGCAATTTTGCTCATTTACATACCCGTTGAGCCAGAAATAAGTCTCAGCGCTGAACAAAATTTGGCTCGAAAACGTCGAATCTTGTTGAAACTTTTCAAGAGCCCATAGAGCGAAGCGAAGTCGCTTGGGAAGATCGAGCGGCTTCAGTTCTCGATAAATTACTGAAAAATCTATTTTAATATTTTTATTTTTTAGTTACAGTTTTGGCTCTATGACAAGGGGTTGAATTATGCTGAAATTACACTTTTTGAGTGTGTTCAAACCGCTGTTCAATAGTTGGCAAAATACTTTCTCCCAAAATGCCAATGTATTTTTCGGCCTTTCTGACGGGTCTAAACAAATTAAATTTGGCTTTGGCGAAAAAAAAAATATTTCTCCAGTCACATGCAGTTCAAGTTTTATGTGGTTTTGTCCACTCTAGGCGCTGTTTCTGTAGTCGGAGAACAAAGAGAGAGGTGGTGTTTTGGCTACACATGGTGCTCGCTATCCAATATTATTCAGGACATTTTACATAGAGCCTGTAGTTACTTTTACCCCAGCAGTTTTGTAAAATATTCAATTGATTCTTCTTGCAAGTTGAAAGCGTTTAGTAATTCACATTCGTTTAATCCTCCGTTCATGACGTACCTTTTTCGGACAATCACTGCCCTTGTTTCGAAATAAAGGATCAAAATTCGTAAAATTATCGATTGAGTGTTTTTTTCCTCTGTTTAATTTTGCAATAATTTAGCGTTATATTTCCAACGAAAAGTGTTTGCTACTTGTTTACAAGTACAGTATAGTTATAGGTTAGCATTTATATTTAGCAGTAATTTTTTGTAAATGATTGTCAGTGCAGTACTACAAAATACCAAAAAATGTCTACAAACTTGGAAAAAAAAATTTAAAATTGTGATTGATTTGAAATAAAGAAAACTCTTTGAGAAATTGCGGAAACATAAAATTATCGAAGACTGCAGTTAATACAGTATTTAAGAATTATTAAATGAATGACTGTTACGCAAGCTTCGCTCAAAACGACCACCTAAATAAGACGAACGAATGCAGTGAAGGAATAAATGATGACCCACGACATATTGCTCTAAAAACAGCAGAAAATCATATTGGGGCTGCATAGCAGCAAATGGCGTTGGTATACTACGGTTCATACGGATTTTAAAGCTTTGTTATCTTTCATTTTTTTACAGCAAAAGCTTCAACTTTCCATGCTAGAATTTGAATAACAAATTTACTTACACACGTTCTTAAAAAAAGTGAAAACTAATAAATATAGTTTAATAAAAACTAAAAAACAAAAAAACGCTTTCAAAATACGTCAAACGGAAACGTGAAAAATAGTTGCTAATATCAACGGACAACAATAATAAACGAAATACACTTTTATTGCGCTGAAAAAATCGTGGGTTGCTCGACATGCGAAAGCCATTGCAAACAATATTTCACGATTTTTCTGCGTAAGCAGAGCACCTTATTATTATTGATTTTATTATTGTTGTCAGGTTATATTACGAGTGATAATGGGTAATCGAACTAGAGACACTTTTTCTAATAGTCTGTCTTTGACAGATGACGCCTGAGTTGTGTCAAGCTGTCATGTTATTTTTTTCAGTAACGTTTGGTATTTCAGCATGCGCATTCATTATTAGGTAACATTCGACCGGCCCGAATCTACGACGCCTAGTACCCAGCGAAGAAAATATAGCAGCCGTAGCTGAGAGTGTACACGAAAACCGTGCAGAGTCAATTCGGCGCGATTCGCTGAAATATAGAACGATTTGGCGTATTTAACGTCGAGATTTTAAATTGAACTGCAACCACTCGACCTTTTCAAACCATATCGCTTCGCTCTATGGGCTCTTGAAAAGTTCCAAGAAGAACAAATTTTGATCGTTCCATTTTTGGCTCAATGGGTATATAAATAAGCACAACTTCCACATTTCGACTAAAGAGCAACCTGAGAAGATTCAAGAACTGCCATATCATCCAGAAAACAAACGACTTGGTATGGTTTCAGCAACCAGTTTATTAGCCACCAAGATCGTGCTATATCAAATTGTTAGACTCTTTCCTGTGGGGATAAGTGAAGTCTAAAGTCTAAGCGGATAATCCCGCTTCGATTCAGGCCTTGAAGCCAAGCAACACACATGTCATTCGTTAGTTACCAGTTGCACTCAACAGATGGAGCATCTGAGATGTAGCTACGAGCAACATTTGAAAAATATAATCTTGTAACAATAAGTGCCAAAGAAGCAGGGAAACCTCGAAATGGATTACCCTTAATTACTTTGTGTCCCAAAAGCAGTTTTACTATATTCTTCAAGTGAAGACGTACCACATATCGATAGTCGCTCTTCAGCGCAAACATTGCCAGTGCACGCATTTCTACGCTTAAAATTGTTGCTTGCGACGCCTAAGGAAATACGAGTATGTAGATTAAGTGCACAATGCCATACATAGTAGCATTGGCGGCAGTCAGATTTTATGCGTCACAAAGCAGACGTGTTTAACAGTTATTCCGTGAATTGCATTGATGGCGTGATGTTGCTGACTATTAAACTGGCGACAATATTTGTGTAAAAACTTAAAGCGCGTGAGCATTTATTTCAGTCTTTGAAATTTCTACACTACACTATCAAAATTATGCTACTTGCCCGCTTTAGGCCTTGGATGTGTTTTATGAACTTTTATTTTTATTTGATCGACCAAAACTCCTCTGAATACAGCTACCGCGCAAGTATAGTCAAGGAATGTTGTTAGCAACCGGGCATAAACATGACTATTAAAAAATGTGTATATTTTATTAAAAAAAAATTTTTCTAAACAGTTTTTAAATTGAAATATAATATTATTAGGTAGTAACAACTTAAAGAAAAATAAATAATAATAACAATGTAGAATTGTGAATGACACCTGAAACCTATTTGAGGTACTACAGGTAGTTGGCCGCTCAGATGCCATTGGAGAGAAAAAAACTCAAGGTTATTTCTTTGTTTTTTATCGCCCACCATAGTCAAGTATTTTTTTGTACGTATTAGATTCTTGTTTGGATTAGCTATGGAACAACTATCGAGAGCTGACTATGCTGGGTAAATAAATTTTATAAATATTTAACACTTATAAATGTTTATTAACGACTATTATAATATAATATTTAATTGATTAGGTTAAGTTCGGAAGACAGAAATGAATATTTGAGTAAACTACTAGAAAACACAGCGATTCGAGCGGATTTTCGGACAGTGATGACGAAGACTGTATTCCAGCAAATACGGCTAGACGCCAAACTTTAAATCGAGAAAATAATTCAGAAAATTAAACAGAATAGTCTGAAGAAACAGGAGAAATCGCTGAAGAGAATTTTGTAGTGGAAGAAGAAGTTGAGAATAGAGAGAGTGAGGAAGACAACAATAAAGTAGAAGCTGCAGAGCCTGAAGGTAGTAAAGCATTTGTTATTAACAATGATTGAAATAAAAAATTTTGTTCTAAAATAATTATTTTATATCATTATTATTATTTTCGGACGAGCTAAAGAACCATCTGGAAGTTTATTGCGAGCAGAACTCCAATAACGACTCGCAATGTTGTACGACAGCTTAGTGGGTCCCATCGCAATACGGAAACGTTGTCAATAAGCGAGACTTTTAAACAAAATTTTACCTACAAAATTATTGATATAATCATCCGACACACTGCCGTTAGGCGAAACTATTTTTCAAGAATATAATTCCGACCATCCAAACTCTCAGTATCAATGGAAGCCCGTTACGATACCCTAAATTTATTCATTCTTCGATATCTTGATTTGTGCTGGCGCAAATAATTCAAATAGAGATCATACTTTTGATATGTGGCTTTACAATTCTTATCCGCTGTTTGTGATGCGAAAA
The DNA here is from genome assembly GCF_001853355.1 of Bactrocera latifrons. Taxonomy (NCBI): domain Eukaryota; kingdom Metazoa; phylum Arthropoda; class Insecta; order Diptera; family Tephritidae; genus Bactrocera; species Bactrocera latifrons. The sequence goes on along the minus strand of NW_017537184.1, from coordinate 3,537 downwards.
CGTATATCCTTTGCAAGCAATTATGTACACTGATAAAACAGCAAACATTCCATAAGAAAATCAGTATGAAAAAGTAGTGATATAATTGGCGGTTCCGTACTGAGGTAGTTGTAGAGACATCTGCATAGATAACTTCTTTACTATTCTATCCGTTGCAAAACATTTGTTATCGTGTAATATTACCATTGTTGGCACGGTAAGAAAAAAAAAATAAAAATAAAAAAAAAAGATAAAAATAAAAATCATCCCTAGTGTTAAGGGGGTATTCTGGGCTAGAGGCTCGAACTTCGAGCTGTTTTCAACAATTATTAAAAAAGAAGCACTAGATATATCCGTTTTTTCATCATTTGTTTATTAAATTTAGAAGAGTACACAAAATAAATTTCCAAAAATTTTTTTTCTTTTTCATCGAGTTATGCGTCCCTGAAGAAAAGAGGGGAAAAAGAGACGGTGTCCTCATCGCCATGATTTCTAGCCTTGTCGTCATCTGAAAAATAAAACAATGACAGATTCTTAATGAGTACGAATGTCGCTATGTCATGAAGCAGGAAAACTAAAAAAAATTTTTTTTTTCATAAAATGGCGGCCACTCCAAAAAAAAAAGTCGTTTTTTTTCAGTAATTTTCAATTTTTTAGATTTTTTCAAAATATTATGAATTTCGAATTTTTATTTTTTGTTACTTCTAGTGATAGAGATATGTTTAAAGAATATTCCTGCCGTATTTCAAATAAATCGACTGACTAAAACTTGAGATATTTTGTCTACCGCATCAAAAAAAAAAAAAAAAAAAAAAAAGAAAACAAAAGGAATTTTGAGAAAACCGCGTTTAAGGTTTTACGTTAAGTTTCGTTCAGCGTAATAGATAGATAGATAGTTCGCCCAATCGGTCTAGTTGCCACGTCACTAAAATGGCTATAACTTTGAAAATAATTTTAGTTTTGAAAAATCCTTTTAGGGAGATATTTTTGAATATCAAAACTATCAAATTATGAAAGAAAAAATTTTCAGATTTTTCAAATTTCTTGACAAGAATACTCCCTTAAGGCAGCAAATAAGATACAGGAGCAGTATTCGATAGGTTTTGGATTTCACGAAAAGCCTTTTCGGAAAAGGTTACCAGGTGTTACTGCGTCCCTAAAAAATAAAGCTGTAAGACTGTTATCGACAATGCATTCAGATGCATCAGTTGGTGATGACGCTAAACAAAAACCAGAAGAAAGTGATATTGAAAGAAAATAATTTACATTTACCTTTGCTAATAAAATACCTGACCATCGTTATAAATCGCTATACGTACAGACTCCTGAATCGGTAGTCTCAAAATAAAAGCAAAGAAAGAAATGCAAGCTCGGATGCGCATGGGTGGCACAAACCATGAAGACTTGCGTCAAGAAAACGTACTGAATGTAAACGCGAAAAAAGTAGAAGAATATTTCCGCCATTCTGAGTAAATGACTGAGGGTTCCACCTCTGACAAGAAACAAGAACTTTTAAAAAACTGAATAAGGGGTGCTGAAGGCAAAGCGCGGCACTAGTCGGCATTAGGGATATGTAACTGGCCCGATAGCAAGCCGACATGACGGAAGATGAGGTGAAACGGTTGCTACATAGTGAAAATGAAGCCATCGCATAATGACCCGTTTCAGCCAGAGTGCTGAGTTTCTGAAGGCTGCGGTAAACCGGGAAGGTGCAGATCTACACTTCTTCCTTCTGGTTTGGTTGAAGCATTTGGAGGTCCCACTGTATGAGACACTGGAAAAAGTATCGTTATGGAGGTCACATAATATCATCCAGTTACATATATTACTAAATTTCGCCAGGTGGCGTCAATTGGAAATTCCATCCGAAGCCAAGTCCACTTGGGCCTTTCAAAGGGGTGGAGGCCTTCCTCTTCCTTTGCTTCCTCCGGCGGGTATTGCGTCGAACCTATCGAATGCGATATTTGCCGTGGCCATCACGCAATTGACCATAAATTTTTCGTAGAAACTCTGCTCTATATAGCAGGACAGGATTAATGAGGCGCTTATACAGTTTATCGAGAGAGGACTTTACTTCTAATTGCCTACTCAGTCGAAATTAGCACCTGTTGGCAAGAGTTATACTGCGTTGGATTTCGAGGCTAACGTTATTGTTGCTGTTAATGCTGGTTCCTAAATAGACGAAATTATCTACGACTTCAAAGTTATGACTGTCAACAGTGACGTGGGAGCCTAGGCGCGAGTGCAACGACTGTTTGTTTGATAACTGSCCCTCGTTCACACCCAGACTCAGCTGCTTCGCTTCCTTATCAAAATTGGAGAAAACAGAACTAACGGCGCATCGGCATACGCCTGCAGCTGTACACTCTTATAGAATATTGTACTTGCTCGATTAAGTTCTTCAGCTCAAAATCTTTTCTCAAGCAGCAGGTTGAAGAAGTCGTACGAAAGGGAGTCGCCTTGTCTGAAACTTCGTCTGGTATCGAACGAATAGGAGATTCCCTTCTTGATCTTGACGGAGGTTTTGGTGTTGCTCAACGTCTGTTTACATAGCCGCATTAGTTTTGCGGGGATACCAAATTCAGACATCGCGGCATAAAGGCAGCTCCTTTTCGGGTTGTTGAAAGCAGATTTGAAATCGACGAAGAGATGATGTGTCGATTCTCCTTTCATGGATCTTTTCCAAGATTTGGCGCATGGTTGTTCATTTGCCAGGTCTGAAGCCACACTGATAAGGTTCAATCAGTTTGTTGACGTTGTGCTTCAATCTTTCACACAATACGCTCGATAGAACTTTTACGCGATGTTAAGGAGGCTTATCCCACGGTAATTGGCGCAGATTGTGGGATCTCCTTTTTATGGATTGGGCATAGCACACTTAAATTCCAATCGTTGGGCATGCTTTCGTTCGACCATATTTTACAAAGAAGCTAATGCATGCTCCTTATCAGTTCTTCGCCGCCGAGTTTGAATAGCTCAAAAAAACATTTAATAAACTATAATTCGTTTATGGCGAAATCTGTGGATAAGCAGCAGTTCAATTGGATAACTATAGCTCTCAACTACAACCGCTTGCAACAGCATTACTTACAACAAACACATTATTTTTTAAGAAAAATATGTAAAATAATTGCAGCAAACTGACGTGCTTTGCCGCCGCCTGTTTGGCGATGGCTCAATTGAAACCAACGGGATTCATGATTGCTTTGTTGTTAGTTCAGTATAAATATAGCTACCTTAAGATATATTTGTCATTCCGAGAACGAAATAGCGTGACTTAAGTGCAATTACTTTTCTGAGCGTCACCAAATCCGAACCGACCTATAAATATCGTGTGAAGTTCTTCTTTAGAATTCAGTGTGTGTTGTTGTGTCGTATTTCATACTTCCTGGTTAATTTTTGTGGAGTATATATWATTTACGCTGTGTTTGAAAAAATATCAAAAACCGTATGGTGAGACGACTAATGATGCATGTGTGTCGTGTTTTACTGGCCGCGGCTGCTCTGTTCGGGTTTCGCTCAAATCTTGTACGCTCCAAGGAATGGTGGGAAAATGCC
>NW_017537183.1:150183-152406 GCF_001853355.1 Bactrocera latifrons | reverse complement strand
GAAGTGAAAGTCCGTCCGCTCAATACCTGCGGTTTAGATTCAATTCTCCATATTTTAGAATTTTGTGTGATCGATCACCCCTTATATGAGTCATTTGCAAAATACTCTGATAGTAAAGCCATTAAACTCCTCCTTTCTTTCATAAAAAAGGGGCTACTGCGGAAGTACAGCAGGAACGGTTGAGACTCCTGAATACAGTATACGACACTGAGGAGCCGCAGGTGTGTCTACTTCCATACCAGCTCAATGCTGTCGATTCACTTGATATCATTTGGGAACGATTCTTGAAGGCCGAACCAAGTGGTTTCAGAAGTTTCACATGTAGAAATCCACATTGTAACGTTGAACCCACTCCAATGTATTTGATTCATGTGAACGAGAGAATTCTGCTCGAAGGTGGTTATAAAGACTTGGAAAAAGCTCTTCAATATTGTCTAGTTGATTATAACAAGAAATGTCGATCGAAATGTGGCTATAAAGGTGAGGAGTATACCACATTAAATCTCCATATTTGCATAAGTTGAGATGTGCGTGAGCCTACGAACAAATTAAGAACCATGGAAGGTCGTTTAAATGATTTTCCTCCTTACCCTTATCTAGAGAGACCTTAGAGGTATGATTTTTTACATTATGGAATTTAATTAATGCTTATAGGCAAGTTATTGTTAAAGCGATTTTTCAATGTAAATTTTTTATTTTCAGACTGATTCCCACCAGTCCCATCCATCATGAGGAAAGACTATCGCTTCCAAACGTTGAAGAAGAACATATATGTACAAACTTCATAGTCGGGCCACTCCTCAGCATATATTCTTCGTACTACAGGATCGTGGATCCATTGCGATGATTTAGAGGAAAACATCAACTATACGTGCAGACTAAGTCAAACTGTGAAACCTCATGCTGCAATTTACGTGATCTGTGAGACCGAATGCGACATTTAAAAACGATTCTTCGATAAAATATAAACTTACTACAATCGTGATTTTAATTAATGTTTAAAGCTGTAAGTAAGAAATTACTAATAAAAATCAATGCAAGATGATGTTTTACATTTCTACTTCAGGAAGAGAGGCTCAATCAAAACAGTTCTATATTATTTTAATACTTGACGATTTTTTTATAACTTTTCTACAACATGATTTGCCAGTCTCTAATTCTAAATCTGTCAAATACTTCCTGATTTGTTTTTATTATGGACATTGAAGTGTTATGACAAAATTCCATAACCTAAATCCTCTTTGGATACCCCCACTACTCATTAGAGCGAGAGGAGGGTTGAGTCCATCACGTGACATAATGTCAGATTTTCAAATACATAATTACTATTATAACATCGCTTTCCCAAATTAAAAAAAAAAAAATCCTGATAACTCCCAAATGATTTTACGTCTGCTGCAATTTAAATTTCGCCAAATATACGGTTGAATATGTTTTAATAATTAACTGTTCGTTCCCAAATTATAGAAAGACTTTCCCGTAATTTCCCAATTTAATTCCCAATTGTTGCATACATTAATTTATGGAAATGATCAATTTATTCGCCAAGTATACGGCGGTCTAGAATGGTGGTTTCTACGCCAGTAAAGAAGAAGAATATTATATAAAAATACTAGTCTAAACCCGCCGCTCTGATCGCTCTTTGTTGTCAAGGATATCATTTATCGTGATAACAATGTAATGGAATAGTTAAATTGGCAATGTACATTTTTATTGACATCGTAAATCACCTAAGGAATAACATCTTTACAGTATCTACATTTGCATCGTATATCATTACACATATATATATTTTCTTGTTATAGTGAATGACAGTGTACTATATATCTAATCATATGGTAATTTTTAGTCCAAAATTCATCAATGTAATAACAAATTCAACGGCTAAAACCCGTATACTACACTTAAGAAAACACAAACTTAATTGTTTCTTTTAAATTTTGCATTTTTCTGTGCAATGCATCAGGAATATTTGTCAACTTTTATTCTTCTCAAATTATGATGATATATGTGTGTGTTAACAAAACCTGCCAATAGTTGTGTGAATTTATTTCCTATTTTTGAAGAAAAAAATGTTCAAATGATTCTTACATGAATATTGAACACATGCTTATCAGAAATAATGATCTCATGGAAGTGAGAGAGCAATTGCTAAACGTCAAAACCTACCGAACTTTGACAGTTGACTGGATTCAGTAGGTTTTGACGTTTTGCAATTGGAAT
>NW_017537183.1:147307-150018 GCF_001853355.1 Bactrocera latifrons | reverse complement strand
AAAAGTCAAATATATAATAATTTGCAATCGTAATAAATGTTGGGTATTTTAATTTAAAATGTCCAAAAATTCTTATTTGGTGCGATCTGGCCATAATGGAAAATGTTATAAAAAACGCTTATTTTGAGGCGCTCTCACACTGGAATAAGTTGGGCATCAATTATCCCTGATGCTTATGTTACATAAAAAACCATAGAATGTAGCCTATGTAAGTCCCGAGGCTCCAAGCTATCTCATCACCAATTTTTAGCCATTTTTTCGGCCGTTCTTGAGTTATAAATATAGATATAATTGCAAAATCGAGGGTGATTTTGCAGAAAAAGGGCGCCGTTAGGCGCCTTCTTCATTACTAAGGGAACCCGTGCAAATTTTCACGTCTTTTCGAGCTGTGGTTCGGGCGTAATGCGCGGACATACAAAAAAACGTTTGATTTTTATATACATATGTATAAGAATACATAATAAAGTTTAAAGTATAGGGAAAGGAGTACTAAGCAAAAATACATCAGTCACCCTGGGTAATGGCTCGACCAGGGTAATTTTTTTAAAGCGCGGCCCAAGCCCGCCAACATAAAAAAAGGACTGCGCGAAAGTACTTATGTAGTATTCTGAACGTAATTCCAAATTATTATATAACATTCTAATAAACTTGTTCTGCGTGAAGTTATGTGCTTTGAAATGAAAAGAAAGATGAATTTATCATTTAATTTTTTTTTTCAATGTAACGCAGCTTGATAAACAACATTTTTTGGTTTCTCTTCCTGTGTACAGAAGAGATGGTTTTGCAACTCGTGAGCACACCACGTATGTGAAAAACATAGCATTTCCAAATTTATGCCACACACTATGCGACTATCCTTGTGCCCTGTTGAATATAATCTCAAATGTAATCTTCACTTGAAACGGAATACGTTTGAACTGAAATTGCAAATCAAACTCAAAGGAATGCGAAGAATCAAGCATTCTGCCTCTTCGTATTCGACAGCTGCGTCACAATCAGTCGGGTTTTATTACACAGTTTCGGCATATGAAGATTGCGAAATATAATAACGACTGATCCTACTTTGAAACGGAAATGATGCGGTGGCATTCCAAGCCTCTCCAAAGAATTTAGAAATTCCACTGTATAATTCACGGCGACTCCTTAATTACCAAGACGCTCGATCGATTTGAATAAGCGCAAGTGTCCCAGAATTTAACTTTGAATCTTTCAGTTTAAGTCAACAACATCGGTATTTTTGGCACTAACATTGCGCGTGCACTTAAGAAATCATAGTTACGATAATTTGTCCAACGTCTGAATGTTTGTTATGAGTTCATCTTTCGTGAATTGATAAACGGCAGATGGAATTGATATCGAACCACCGAAAGCATCAACCGGAATCTACCCATTTCCAATTCTTAGTGAATACTATGTAAAATGTCTTTTAGTTCGTATCAAGTAATTGACGCGGATTTGAAGGCTGATATGTCGAAATTATTATCGCGAAAAGTATGCGATCTTCATTTGTATTCGAAGTAGCTATCGTATGTTCATCGTTTGATTCTAGTGATTATCACGTTCAAGCAATGAAATTGATGGCTGTCTTCTCAAAAAGTTGCACATACCGTACCATTCATAATACGCAATGACTCAAATGAAGTTAAACCGCGTACATTAATCAATAGCAACCGAAGGTAGAAGCAATCGTCGTTCTTCGGGCGGATTGTGTAAATTCGTCTTAGTGTATTAGTTGAGAACACACCTGGATGTCCATCTACTGGTTGTCCTTGCTTTCTACGTAACTATTTCTTCGACGATGCATTCCATATATAATATCAAGGTATTTCCGAATGGAGTAATGTTCTCGCAAACGGATCAGTGACGAAAGTTGAGAAAAAAACTCGTCAATGTTAATTTTGTTGCTGGCGGTGTTTCCACTGGCTGTACTGTATTCTCTGGGTTGAAATACACTCTTTGGCCTTCCTCCAAATTAACTGCGAGGCGCACAACAGTCAGAAAACGTTCATGAATCGCAAAGTAAATATCCTACAAAGCGCTTTATTACAGTTCAGGAATCGATCGTATCGTTCAAGACCAATAATCGCCATGTTCCTTCCTTTAGTGACGTATTTGATCGATTTCACTAAACTGCAGTACTCAACATTGATTTGAGTTTTGAATGTGAATTAGGCAATAGTGGGGAATATATTACGACCTATGTGTTTTCAACTTCGTTTTTCAGACCTTTAAATTGAATACTGAATGTTCTGCCATTGTTATCTGGTGAGCGATTCTCTAGAGTGGATATCCATCATTTCACGTTTGTGTTTCCAAATGAAAAGCAGGTGAATAGTGTTTCGTGCATTTATTGTCAGACATAGAAAAGGGATTGTAGTGTCCGTCAGATCCACCACTTTTAACAATACTGAGTCTTTCTCTTGATCAGGAATTTCCGCAGAAATGATTTCATCAATTTGATCTGATGTAACCACCATCCAAAGAAGAGTGTGTGCGTGCGGCAAACCTCTTTTTTGCCACTTAACAGAGTACATCTAGCATATAACAGCACCACATATACGTTGCTTCAACATAAAGTCCATCAAACATCGTAAGTGTTGTTTGAAAGGTGACATCGTGACGATCGTTTGCTGATTGACTGCGATCCATAATTCTGCACGTATGTCATCGCATCATGGGAGTACTCGGTCATGTGCCTTGGGCTGCCAATG
>NW_017537183.1:143738-147132 GCF_001853355.1 Bactrocera latifrons | reverse complement strand
TTCAAATGATTGAAAAAAAAAACAACTTTTCCTCAAGAAAATCATCCGGTTTATTTTATTTTTAACCTTCTCCGACCCAAAGCGAAGAACCGCTGAAAATTTCATCAATATTGGTTCAACCGTTCTCGAGCATTAGCGTTACTAACAAACAAACATTCATTCGCTTATATGAGGAAAAAGAAAAGGGTTGTTTTTAGGCGTTTTTCAGCAATTCGAATTTTTCTCACCGTAAAAACCATCTTTGAAGCACAACGAACACTTAAAAAAAGATTTGGCTGAATTGGTCCAGCCGATGTTGAGTTATGCGCTTTACAACACATTTTGCGATTAATTGTTATACATAAGATAAAATTGTAATATATAGAAATATTTTATTACAATTGCATACATTTAATAATATTATTAGTGGATCAGGCCACGCATTGTTGTGGTATACATTTCATACTATATTTATATAATAATCTATTCAATACAGTGAAAATTTAATTTACGAGTAAAGGCGAAAACGTTTTTATCGGTATAAGAATCCATGGGATTGTACTTAAGGTTAAATTTTGAATATGTTTATACAAATAAATTTCATTGGAAAAAATATCGAATTTAAAGCTGACTTTTCAATGTCTGGTTACCAGCCTTTCTGTCCAGTTAATAGAGTTGTCCGCTTAATAGGTTGTACTTAATAAACATCAACAATGTGCATGGTTGGTGGATATTAATAAAACTTCTATTTAATAGAGGTTTCAATGTATTTTTTATTTATGAATTGCTTTTACTATCCTATCTTCTAAGTTGGTTCGAACTGAACAGTGTGCTAAATTTTACTAAAATCGGTTCAGTTACTTAGGAGTCCAACGAGGACAAACAATGTGACACGCGCTTTTATATATAAAGATAATATAATTTCACTTATGTATCTGTGTTTATTAAACATAAATCAGATATTATTCATATACGTATATGGAGAAGTGAAATGTGAACTTATATCAATGTTTAAATTGTATACTTTAATACTAAGTGAAGGATGTGAAAAAATTTACTTAAGCATTATGAAATATCATATGTACATAAATTTTTTGGAATATTTAGAAGCGAATATTTAAAAAAAATAAGTGTTAGCAAAATATTCCACCTACGGAGATGCTTCCCTATCAGCACATACCCCATTTATACCGAAATTCGTTTTCAGTACCCGACTGTAAACCAAACCTCACACTCTCCGTGGTGAAGTCACAAACTAATTTATTTATTCGCATTTTTATGTTGATATGGACGGTCTGTTCGACGGAGAATTACTTTGCTATAAGGGTATACATGAAATATATATACACCACACAATTGCACAATCGCTTACATATATCCGACACGAAGCTGAGAAGGTGAAGTATTTAAGAACCATTCGCTATAATAATCAAACAGTGTCAAAACAAATGTGAAATACATCGATTAAAAAATGCGGCACTTTTACTTCAAAGTTGTTAATTGTATTCAAGTGCAAGAATCACTAAATATTGATATTAAAAACCTAATTAGGGTATAATATGTAAATGTGTGTTAATACTTCATGTTAAAAAATGATTCAGATCACCAATAACGAAATAAATGAAATAGCAACGAACTAAAATGCAGTACACAGTGTAAAAGAAAATGTCAAGTTCCACATATGCATATGATAATGTAAGTGTTTATAAGCGTATCTATCTAAGTATATAGTACATATGTATATTGTTACCCGTCAGTACGGCGACAGTATAAACAGTAGAAGACCTTTTCGTGGTAGCTGTCTGAGGGGTGAATAGCGGCCATCTTGGATTTCAGCGGTAGCAACGCAGTGTATATTTTGAGGTAGTAAATAAGAGGCAAAAACTACAAATACTGTTATTTAATAAAAATCAAAAATTATTTATTTATTGTAAATTTTTATAATAGATGATTTAAACGTCATAGTGTGTCATATTTCGTTCTTAAAACATTGATTTAGTGACAATGTATAAAATGAGTCTCTGGTACTTGATATTTCGGTGGTGAGTCTTCTAAGACTGTATTAATTTATTTTTTTGTTTTTATTTAAATAAGTTATTTATGAAATTATATTCTTACATCTAAATGTAAATTTCAACTAATTTTCTGTTGTAACGGCTAACCAATTAATAATTATATGTTAAACGAATGCTTACCACCCAGGTCTGTATTTTTTTGCATGTAAAAGTTAAGAAATTATTGAAGCGTGTTAAAAAAAAACAACTTACATAATAAGTAATATCCCAGTAAAATTAAGAAACATGCAAACTAATTAAAATAATAAATAACGTAAACAATTGCATTACATAATATGTATTAAAGTGTTGCTCATCAATCCTTAAAATTTATATGTAGCTTAAATGCCAACACAACAGGAGAAACACGCATTTAAATTTTTGAGCTTTAAATGCAAATATCTCAAATACCATAAGTCAGCGGCAATTATATATAATTATATATTTTTCTTGATCTGGAGGACCGTACATACTCATTTAACCCCGAAATCGGGGGATGCTGTTCTAAAGTTTAGCCATTATATCTTTTAAAATATTCCACTTTAAAAATTCAAAAATTTGTATTAATAACACAATATTTCTCAATGTTTCACTCATTTTTTTCTAATGTTTTACTTTGTATATTAAAAAATATACTTTAAATATTGAAATAAATTCACATTTCTTTTTTATTTTATTATTTTTTTAGCTAAATTTGCTAATTTAAAAATCTCTGAGCACACTCATTACTGAAATGGTTAGAGTGTTTACTATTATTAAGAAAACCAGCTTTGCCACATCTTAAAATTTAAACATAAAGTATTTTTCAACGACAGCGATTTTTTTCTTTGTACTTTCGTGTGATTCTCTTTTCTATACTAAGTACAATAAAAAATTATTTCCTACATTTTCAAGCTTTTAGTAAAGAAATGAATTTTATGGAGAATTTTTTCTTAAAAGTACGAGTGTTCTAAGTATATGACCACCACTGTATTATGTTATTTGTTATGTACTTAACGTTGTGTTTGCCGCTGTGCCAAATAAAATAAAATTATTAGATTCCAATAGAATTCAAATTTGTGTATTTGAGTGCATAGAGAACAAGTGTTTATACAATTAAGGATTATTTGCGGATATAAATATAAATATGGGTATATATCTAACCTGATATGGCTGTTATTATCGTTGTTATTGCTGCTGATGCTGCGTATGTTGATATTGCTCCGTTTAGTCCGTCCGCTGTGAGGTACAGTAGACGCTCGGAAATTAGAACCACTTTGTTTTTGGGGTAGTTCTAATTTCCGAAATGTTCTAATTTCTGGACGGTTTTTTTTAACGTAAATAATAAAACTAAGAGTTAAGCCACTTCCAAAAACTATATA
>NW_017537183.1:130936-141693 GCF_001853355.1 Bactrocera latifrons | reverse complement strand
CGCGTATCAAATTTCACACACGAATGACAAAAACACCAAAAATATGGCAAAACAAAAACTAAAATAAGTATAACTTGGGGATTCCCCTTTCTATTTTACCATTGTTCAGTAAAATAAAAACCAAGAATGGGAATTCCCTTGTGTTAAAAATTAAAAAAAACTCTCAGAAATTTCAGAGCGTTCAATGCAACAAAAAATGGGAATTCCGTGGTGTTTAAAATTAAAAAAAACGCTTCAGAGCGTCCAATGCATTAAAAACTCTGGTTCTAATTTCAGGGAGTTCTAATTTGTGAGTGTCTACTGTATTCCCTTTTATTTGTGGTTTTCTGTTCGTTGGGTTCTCCGTCGTGTTGGCGCTGTTGAATGCTTTTTGCATTGTTCTCTAATTCGTATTTAGACTAGTTATAAGGACAATGCTGGGATGCGTTCGTTTGGTATCAACAATAATTTTATATTATAACTAGAGGACCCGTCCATGTTCTACTGTGGCATACATAGGTAGTACAACTAATATCATCTATATGATTTCTATTTTCTAGATTATAACTATTAGAAGAGAAAGCAATTCGTGCGTTAAGAAAGCATTGGTTTTTGGGGGAAAAGATTTTTGTATTTGGGCTGTGCACCAGTGAAATCAATCGAGTCTAGTCGACAGTCAGCCTAGTATACTGTATATTATGAAACGGGTCTCTTGCGTGGCAAGACAAAAAGTCGGCTGGCAAGGTTATGGCATCAGTCTTTTTGGATGCACGTGGTATACTATTCATCGACTGGTTACTCAGTCAGTTTTAATTCATTGCACTGTGCATTTTTCTGCAGTTCTATTTTTTTACCCCAATATTTAGCAAATTTATTATTTTGTCGGGAAGATCAGTTTGAAATATATATACTTCATCGTTACCGTTTAAATATTGCACTACTCTGTGCAATGCTTTGAAAAGATTGCTATATATCTGAAATTATAATAGACTTTTTTATCAACACTTCAGTTCAATATGCCGATAAATTTTTATTCTAGATATCGCGTTTGGCTTGTTGTGAATGCATTTTCGTCCGCAAAGCCTTCACGATGCTTGTTATCCATTCTTGTTCTATCCAATAATTAGCAGGTATAAAAAAATGTAATAGCTACCCATAGATGTACTGAATTACCCAATTTATAACTTAAGAACCAACCCCAACCAACTTGGTCTACAGATGTCGCCTTTTAAGGTTTGAATATTGGCTACTGCGATTGTAGCGCAATCTATCAGAATTAATGTAAAACATTCCAAATTAGCAATTAATTACAAATGAAAAATTAACTTAAAAAACATTTTCCAGTGGAAAACATTGTGAATCTAAACCATTCTCGAATCTCCTTAAACACAAGCAAAAAATATCATCAAAATCGGTCCAGCCGTTTAGGAGCAGTTCATTGACAAACACACGGTCAAAAGATTTTTATATATAAAGATAAGATCATGTCGCTCTAAACAGATAACTCTTCTCGAGCCAAAACCTCGGGTGACTGAAGTACTTTCGCGTAGTACTCCTTTCGGCATTGGCGGCCTTCGGCATAACTTTTTCGAGAACTTTGACAGCTAATCGAGTTCAGTAGGTTTTGACGTTTAACAATTGGAACCGAGCGAAGGAAAGATTGAAATCTTAGCAAAAAAATATGTAAACGGAGGGATTTTCTGCATCGTTCAAGATGCAACAGTGAAAATTAAATAAATTTGTGAAATTTAAAAGTATTTGATGAAACGTTTTGTAATTTGAAGCATTTAGTATTATTTTCAATAGGAAATGACTAAAAACATATAATGATTGAGAGCTAACAAGCTTAAATCCTTTTATTGGATATTCAAAGGTTAAAATTCAGTTGTTCTAATATACTTTAAAAAGATTAAAATAGTTTCTCCATATAATAAATAACCACTATATAGCATTTTTTATTCGTACTAAATGTTGGGGGTTTTCATTTAAAATGCTCAAAAATACTCATTTTTTTTCGATCTGGCCATAATGGAAAATGTTATAAAAAACGCTTATTTTGAGGCGCTCTCACACTGGAATAAGTTGAACATCCCTTTATTCCTGGAGGTAGTACTGGGCTCTAAAACTAATTTTTCAATGAAATTCGAATTTTGTATTCGTCTCGTAAATGACAAGAGCTAAAGAAAAAAATATTCATGACAAACTTATAGGAAATTTTATTTGCTACAAAAAAGGTCAAATCGCTATCATTAACACTACTCGAGATACTATGGCTTTATAGAATTTTCATAGATGGTATGTAATAAAAAAGCTATGAAAACTCCATACAGCCTTGCTTAAATAGCTGAATATCTCGAGAAGTATTAATGATTTTGACATTGGAAAACCTGACGAAGGCTCGACAGTGAAGACGAAAGTGTCAAGATTTTTTCACTTTTTCTTTCTCTCTGCAACTTTGACAAGTTGCGTCCTACAAAATCTTTAGAGTCACCGCGTGAGTGCCAATGGGACAGTGGACAGTTGGGACACATATAATTGCATAGATGTAAACATTACTAAGAGCTAGTGGTTTTATGGGCCCTTTGTGTTCCACTATGGGCCAGAAAGCTTTCGCAACCCCACAAGTGCTGATTGCTGACCAGCGATTGCTAAACTCGCACAAGACCCATATATCCAGCGCCTGATTGCACCGGATTGGATACATACCTCCCTTTGCTTTGTTGAAGCTGCGCTTCTTCTCCACTGACTCCGCCCCATCTACATATCTCTCGAAGGTATATGAGCAGAGGAGTAGTTGTTAGGAGTTGGTTCCATGGCACAGTGGTCCAAGTTATCAGAGATGCAAACAAAGTGCGAGAAGATTTCCCAGAGTCTGACAGCAGTTTAGGTGCACGGGGGTTGGTGTTGCACGTAGTACACCGTTCCAGCCGCTTAGCAAGTGTGGCTTTGCGAGCGCCCTTCACAAAATCAATAAACCGTACAAACATATTGGCTTAACTACGGTTTGTAAAGCCAGGTAAGCGAGGTGTCTCTATTGATCTTTCGAATTGCACGCTCACTGCCTCACTCTGCTACGACAGTTTTGTCGCGGAGAAAATACATATATCAGATACTTGAAGCTCGTTTCAACTTCAAACTTATCCACAGCACTAATAACCATTTCCCGCCGCACATTATTCAATGCCCTCTCAAACCCCTTTACCGTGCGCTGAAGTCGCGCAGTTATGATGCCAACAGAACCCGGCGACTTGAATGGTTTGAACGAATTTAACGCCCATGTGAAGTGACGTTCGTCCAAAAGATCTAAAAAGGCTGTACCGCCTTGCTCCTTGGAAAGTGAGCATCCAGGAGATAAAAAACAATACTTAACAAAAATACCATGTACCCCTAGTAAGATCAACCGTTAGTTCAGAACTATTATTCATGTACATACAAAACATAATTTGTAATTGTGTTGCTAATTAGAACAGAAGCTTTAGTAAAAAACTTTCACATAATTTCCATACAATGCTGATTTAAAAGAAATTAGTGATATTCCTAAAAAAGGGCCGTTTTTTCAATGAATGATTAAGCGCTTAACCATAACTATATCTGCCAGTTAGTTCCAATTTGGAAAGAAAATTTTTAACGCCATTCTCTATCACGCTATGAAAGTTTTTTTTTGAAATCTTCCTATTTTTTTGAACGAAAAACTGTCGAAAAAATGGGCCAAGTTCGACATTTTTTGTTCAAACTACCGTCATTTTGTCAAATTTCAAAATAAAGCTTCCATAGCGCGATAGCGTCTTACTTACAGATTAATAATCTTTCTGAATTTTTGTTTTAAATTAATATTGAGACCGCATTCGTGGACATCGTACGGGACCTTTTTACGTGTTAACACTTTATTATACACCCAATAATAAAAAAACATCAGTTGGTATTTGTCATTAATGTTTTTATTACTTACTACTATTATTACTGATTGTAGCCTTTTGGTTTGTTATGAAAGCATTTGCGTATATCTAGCAAAGTAGCCGCAATGCCTTGATGAAGAAAAGGTCAATGCCATTTTTTGTTGTGAGATTAAAAATAACTGACGGATTTGTCCTAAAAATAAACTGCCTTCTTTAGGAGCAATAATCAGAATAACCCACATGCTAAATATCTTCTTTAGTGACGTAGAAACCGCTTTCGCGGTTATAAGTGAGTTTGCATCAGCGAACCAGTCGTTTCATCTTTTCGCAAAGTGGCGGCAACTGGAGATTCCAAGCAAAGCCAAGGCTTTCTCCACCTGGTCTTTACAACGGAGGTCTTCTTCTTCCTCTGCTTCCCCCGCCGGTTACTGTACGATATGACCTAGCCAGCGTAGCTGCTGTCTTTTAATTCGCTAAACTATGTCAATGTCGTCGTGACCAACACGCAAAGGACCATAAATATTTCGCAGAACATTTCTCTTGAATTCTCGTAATAGCGGCTCATCAGATCTTGTCATCATCCATGACATTACACCATATAGCAGAACGGGAATAACGAGTGACTTATGTAGTTTTGTTTTTGTTCGTCGAGAGGGCTTTAGTTATCAATTGCCTCTGTTACATCAAGCGACCTTCTTTAAACATAAATACTTTTTTTAAATATTATATTAAACTAATAAATGAATTAATTTTATATTAAATATTGAATTAAAATGTTAAAGTTTATTTTATATAAAGGACTCACCCTAATAGTGTTGTTTTATATACTCACCATAATTGTCTAGCATAATGTAACGAAATGAATTCTACTTACCCCTTTTTTGTAAATACATACTCACGCGTCCCGTTAGTTTAAGCCGTTAGGTTAAGGTTTAGGCTAAGTCATAAAATTCCTGGAATAAAGAATTCAATTGTGTAAGAAACATTCGCGTGTGGTCGTTTATTTAATTTCTCGGTACAGGCAATTTTTCACGCATTCCCAATTGACTAACTTGTCTCAAAAAAGCTTGAGACTTTTCATGGACAATAGTGCGTGATAAAAGTTCAATAGTAAAATAACAAGTTTAGAAACATTTTTATAAATACAATTTTCGTTTTTAATTGCCTGTGCGCGTTTCGCTTTTCGATTGTCGGTTTCCGTCGGCTAAATAAAAGTGAAAAATATACAGAGGTGTACAAAACGTTATTAAATTTACAAAAAATTCTTTAATTAAAAATTATGGCTGTGAAAGTGAAAAGATTCACAGAGTGTATAAAAAGCAACATACATATATAAGTGCATATGTACGTACATGTACATACATAAGTAGTGATAGTGGGATAAAAAGAATATACAGCACATGAACGTTTAAAATTTAAAGAAATAAAAAGAAAGAAATTTGCATTCGGCAAAAACACAGATTCCTTACTAGACTCAGGATCACAAGTCAATTTTATTACCGAGGATTTGGCCTAGAAACTGCGGATTCGTCGCCAAAACAGGACCTTAAATATTAAAGGAATTTTAAATTTCAGTACAAAAGTTGGGACCAAATTAAGCGCGTTTATTAAGTCGCGGGTTAATAATTATGAATTTTCGGCGGAATTCTGGATTATGCGATGTATTTCGGATAATCATCCAGACCGTACCATTATATTGAATTAGCGGATCCAGAATTCTACACATCCCAAAAGATTGACATCCTATTGGGTGCAGAAAACTTTTTCGATCTGTTAGCGGTTGGCCAAATTAAGATTGGCCTTAAGCAACCAACGCTACAGAAAACTCTTTTGCGATGGATTGTGTCTGCCAAATATTCGTCCTCCTCCCGAAGCAACTAGCACATTAGAATGCCCTTTAAATCTGACCGTAAGTTACTCGGTCACTCCTATGAGAAGAGGAGAACATTGAAAGATCCAGAACTTCGTAGAATGTATCTGGACTTCAAGAATGAATATAAAACACTGGGTCACATGAGCCCAACAAACAATAAGATCCCGAGTGAGCCACACTACTTCATTCCGCATCAAGGCGTGTTAAGGCCCGAGAGCACAGCAACCAAATTACGTGTTATCTTTGGTGTTTCGAGTCGATCTTCAACTCAAATAGCATTGAATGAACTTTTGATGGTAGGTCCAACCATCCAAGAAGAGTTACTCAACGCTCCCTCGTTTTCGCTTACATAAGTATGCACTAACAGTGGACATTACTAAAATGTATCGCCAAATGATTATACATGAAGAAGACAGAAATTGTCAACTTATTGTGTGGAGAGAGCATCCTTCAGAGCGAATACAAATTTTTCGACTTAACACCGCAACTTACGGCACTACGCCTGCTCCATTTCTCGCAACACGGTGTTTGCAAATGCTCAGCGATGCCAATACAATTAAATATCCACTCGGTTCATTGGCCATTAAAAGAGACTTTTATGTTGATGATTTATTAACAGGATCCGAAAATTTCGAGTCTCTAGATCTTTTGAGAAGTGAGGTAATTAAAATATTAAACTCGGCCGGATTCACCTTAACGAAATGATTTTCGAACCACCCTAAATTTTTCGACAGTAATTGCACTGAAAAGTCATTAAGCTTCAATGACAAAAATTCTAATTGAATCCATTGGTTGCCGAAAGAGGATTTGTTTCGATTTGTCCTAGGTGACAATTTTAATGATTTGCGAGCCACTAAACGAAACATATTATCAGTTTCTGCTCGCCTTTTCGATCCTCTTGGATTATTAGCCCCACTAGTTACCAAAGCAAAAATCTTATTACAAGAGCTTTGGATTCAAAAACTAGATTAGGATGAGTCGATTCCATCTGCCAAATACATGGCTTCTCCGACGCTTCAATAAGAGCGTACGGATGCTGCATATATATACGAAGCCAAACTGCTAGTGGTACTAAATGTATGATGCTTATTGCAAAGTCTAGAGTGGCTACGCTGAAGACCAGATCTCTTCCGCGTCTTGAGGTCTCGGCAGCACATCTTCTTTCAAAATTATGATCAAGAGTTGCACCTATGTTGAATCGACATTTCGAAAAAATTACATTTTGGACAGACTCTGAAATTGTTTTACATTGGATAAAAACATATCCTTCCTCATTACAAACCTTCGTCGCAAACAGAGTTTAAGAAATCCAAGAGTTGACTGACAAAGTGCATTATCGGCATATGCCAACAAAACAAATTCCTGCGGATCAAGTGTCTCGGGGTTGTAACGTGGACGAATTAAATAATTCGATTTGGTTTGGCGGTCCATAGTTCCTCCTAGAAGACCCTGCATTATGGCCAATTAACACCCACTTCCAGCTCTCACCAGAAGACGAAGCATTAGAGAAGAAGAAAAATGCATTTACATTCATTTCGACCACTGAGAAAAATCCAATATTGGACCTCATTGAAAAATTCTCTTCTCATAGAAAATTGCTTCGTGTGGTCGCATATTTACTACGATGGATCGGATGACAAAAAATGCCTACGGAGGGTAGGGATCTGACATCTAGCGAATTACACTTGAGTTTTTTGAAAATTGTTCAAGTGATTCAACATTCGGAATTTGCGAATAAAAACCAAAAACTGACTAAGGGCCCCACGCTACCGGCATACTTGCAAAAACTAAATCCGTTCTTGCATGAGTACTCGGATATGTCGCTTTCATTCAAATTAATCCGAGTAGGATTTCGGCTTTTAAATGCACCTCTCCCATACGATGCCAAATTTCCACTATTACTATATAAAAATTCGCACTTCGTTACGACTTACTTACGGTTCCTTTCGAAATCACCATACAAAAGCGCTGGTTGCGCTTCTTCGAGAACGCATATGGCTGATTAATGATGGAGAAGCATGCAGTAGAACCGTAAGAAACTGCATACACTGCTTTCATTACAAGCCGAAGCTGCAAACCCAAATAATGGGAAACTTGCCATAAGAAAGACTTCGAGCGCTACTACCCTTCCTTATATGTGGCGCAGATTTTTGTGGTCCAATATATATACAACATTAAAAATACGTGGTCGACCACGCGTGAAAACTTATATTGCGGTTTTTGTTCGAAAGCAGTACACTTAGAATTAGTTTCTGACTTATCGACTAATACATTTATTTTTGCATTAAAAAGATTCATTGGTCGCAGAGGGATTCCAGCCATTCTCAACTCGCGTCCACTAGCACCGTTGAGCAAGGACCCCAACGATGGAGAAGCACTAACTCCAGCACATCTCCTGATCGGTTGCCCTCTACGAGCACTGCCACCAGCATAAGTGCCAGCGGACATAATTCGTTGTTGCGAGAGATGGCAACTTGTTTGCTGTCTCAAGCAACAATTTTGGCRGCAGTGGTCCAAAATGTATCTCACGAGCCTTCAGGAGCGCAACAAATGGCTACATCCGGAGCGGAATCTGCAGGCCGGCGACCTCGTCCTCGTACACGAAGACAACACACCACCGCAGCAGAGGGTACTAGGACGAGTCACCGCAACCGTAGAAGGTCAAGACGGCAAGGTGCGAGTGGAAGACGTGGTAACGAAAGCAGGCACAATCAAGCGGCCCATTCATAAGCTCGCCCTGCTACCCATCAACGTTGAAGGATCATGATCTTGTCAAGGTGGCCGGTGTTACATCCTTTAAACATAAATATTACTTTTTTATAAATATTATATTAAACTAATAAATGAATTAATTTTATATTAGATATTGAATTGAAATGTTAAAGCTTATTTTATATAAAGTACTCACTATAATAGTGTTGTTATATATACTCACCATAATTGTCTAGCATAATGCAACGAAACGAATTCTACTTACCCCTTTTTTGTAATTATAAACTTACGCGTCCCGTCAGTTTAAGCCGTTAGGTTAAGGTTAGGCTAAGTCATAAAATTCCTGGAATTAAGAATTCAATTCTGTAAGAAGAACATTCGCGAGCGGTCGTTTATTTAATTTTTCGGTACAGGTAATTTTTCACGCATTCCCAATTGACTAACTTGTCTCAAAAAAGCTTGAGACTTTTCAGCCTCCTTAGTCCAAAGTAGCACCTGTTGGTAACAGTTATTATGCGTTGGACCACGAAGCTGACATTGTTGCTGGTGTAGCTGCTGGTTCCAAGATAAACGAAATTATTTACAACTTCGCTAGTGCGATAACTGTTCGTTTGATGACAAAGGATATTACGTCTTGCCTTCGTTCACCAGTAGACCCATTTGCTTCGCCGCCTTATCCACTCTGTAGAAAGAAGAACTACCGGCGCGGTTGTTAAGGCCAATGATATTAATACCATCGGCGTACGCCAGCAGGTGTATCCTCTTATAGAAGATGGTACCTTCTATGTTAAATTCTGCAGCTCAAATTATTTTCTTCAGCAGTAGGTTGAAGAACTCGCCAAATTCGGACATAGCGGCATAGAGGCAGCTCCTTTTCGTACTGTCGAAAGCAGCTTTGAAATCGCCGAAGGAGTGGTGTGTGTTGATTATCCTATCACGTTTTGTGGGTTCTCCCTTTTTGTGGATTGGGCAGAGCACACTTAAATTCCAATCCAACGAAGCTGATGCATTTTTTTTTATCAGTTCTTCGCCGTCGTCTTTGAATAGCTCGGCCGGTAATCCATCGGCCCCCTCTGCTTTGTTGTTCTTCAGACGGGTAATTTCTATTCGAACTCCTTCATGGTCGGGCAATGGAACGTCTGCTCCATCGTCATCGATTGGGGAATCGGGTTCGCCTTTGTCTGACTTTGTGCGTTCACTGTCATTCAACAGGCTGGAGAAGTGTTCCCTCCATAATTTTTGTATGTTCTGGGCATCGGTGACTAGATCACCTTTGGGGGTTTTACAAGAGTATGCTCCGTTCTTGAAACCTTCAGTTAGCGGCCATTGGGGGTTTTACAAGTGTATGCTCCGGTCTTGAAACCTTGAGTTAGCCGCCGTATCTTTCCGTAGAATTTTCTAGCATTACTCCTGTCGGCCAGCTTATCAAGCTCTGGATACACACGCATTTCGGCCTCTTTCTTTTTCTGTCTGCAGATGCGTCTCGTTCCCTCTTCAACTCGAAACGTTGCGAGGGAGGCAGCCAGTTTTCTCTCCGCTGCGGCACGGCACTCCTCGTCTTACCAGCTGTTCTTTTGTATTTTCCGAAAGCCAATGGTTTCGGTTGCAACTGTACGTTAGGTGCTTGAAATGCCGTTTCACAGTTCCCTTAGACAAAGCTGTTGACGAGTGCTCTCAGAGAGCAGGAGTGAAAGTCGAGAAGAAAATCGTTCGGCTATCTGTTGTGATTACAGCTTCTCGACGTCGAACCTTCCTTGTGTTTGTTGGCTGCAAAAATATAGTGGTCCGAGTCGATGTTAGGACCTCGGAGAGAACGCACATCTAAAGCACTGGAGACGTGTCTTCCGGCTATCACAACATGATCGATCTGGTTGGTGGTTTTTCGATCCGGAGTCAGCCAGGTAGCTTGATGAATCTTGTTATGCTGCAACCTAGTAGTACTGATAACCATATTTCGGGCTCCGGCGAAGTCGATAAACCTCAATCCATTTGGGGATGTTTCTTGTGGAGGCTGAATTTACCGACCGTTGTGCCAAAGATACCTTCTTTGCCCAYCCTGGCGTTAAAGTCGCCAAGCACGTAGAAGGCGTCTTTGGTCACATCGTCTTTGGTCACATTCTCGTCTATATGGGCGTGGGCGCAGATCAGCAATATGTTTTTTTTTTTTTGTTTTTGCGGGTGAGGGGGTGGAAAATGCCTTCCGCATCATCGGTGCTATCGTCACAGCAGCGGTATGTGCCACTTGCAGGTCACTAAAAACCCCCCCTCTAAGGAACCGTCGCCCACCCTGGGACCGC
>NW_017537183.1:91107-122491 GCF_001853355.1 Bactrocera latifrons | reverse complement strand
GATTGTGGCTAGACGTTCATTCACCGGATTGAATGATTGTACTCGGCTACGGAATAAGACATAAAAATTGCGCTCCTTTATATGGCCACTTTAGTAAATGTCACAAGGACCTACTCGTCTCTGTCCTTGTCCCGTCCATCGCATTTCTTGGACGGCGGTGATGTCACCTTTCACTCTAACGAGGACATCAACCAGCTGGGCAGCGGCATCTTACCAATTAAGAGATCGGGCATTCCAGGTGCATGCCCTCAAATCATAGTCCTAAATTCGTTTGCCATGGTCGTCATCAAAAGGGGGGTCACTCATCCGAGGCTTATTGTTTCTGTTCATCGGGGGTGTTTTTTTACGTGGCGGGTCCCAAACCCAGCGCACAACTCTATATACGGGATGCTTAGTCTTCTCTCTTTAGCTCGCCTTCAAACGGACGTTCTTAGGCTACCCAGAGGATACTTGGTCAAAGACCGGAAGTCATGAGCTGCTTGAGCCATATGTAAAAGAATTGTTCAGAAAAGTTCGATCAGAGAACTTTGCTCACTTGCATGAACTTCTACACATGACTCCATCCTCCTATGAGATCCGCTACCGGCATGAAATATAGTTATCTGTAGTACTAGATTCCGGCACAATGCATCAAACATGGCTGTCTCTGGATCGAAAGGCCGCCAGCCAGTTCGATCATATTGGGATAGGAGGAGGACACGTATCCAGTGTTTTAGACGAGCGTACTCTCCGAAGTCCGGAGATCGACTCGATTCGCTACTTGTACCAAAAAAGCTAGAAACGTGCGCTAACAAACCCAGGAAAGCTATGCATCTGACACGTGCATCATTTAAGCGCAGTGATACGATTCCTTTTGAATGTTGACACGATACACATGAGCAGTACAAACATACGTTTATGATAACCAAATTAAATTTATTTAAAAAGAAACAATTAATAAACAAAATACAAATATAAATTAATGTAATTTACAACAGTCGACCTAACTTCAATGGTTGTTGCTCTTCGACTTCTCTTCAACAACTCACACCGAGTCGCCTTTTCGGTCGCAATTCAATCAGAGACGTATTTTGTGGCAAATATGCTCAGATGCGCATTTTTGCGGCGTGACTCGTCGTAGTGGAGGGCAAACAGACTGCCTACCTCGCAACTTTACAATCGACCACAACACGTGCGGGATGGGAGTGCGTGAAGAGTTTGGCAAACTGGCCGTCAGGGGAAATACTCGAAATTTCTACAAAAAGATTCAAGACCGGAGCATACTTCTGTGGAACCCCCAGAAGTGATCTAGTGACTGATGCCTAGAGCATACTCAAATTATGTAGGGAACATTTCTCTCAATTACTGAATAGTAGTGAAAGCTTAACACCAGCAGATGGTGAGCGCGATTGAAGAAAGCGACAGGGGCTCATGATATTCAAATACGACGCCGAAAAACTGATAAAGATCATGCATCAGCTTATTTGTCAGACGAAAGGATGACTGAGGATTGGAATTTAAGTGTGCTCACCCCAATCCACAAAACGGGATACCCCTCAATCTGCGCCAACAACCCTGGGATAAGCCTCCTCAACTTCGCATATAAGATTCCATCGGACGTACTGTGTGAAAGATTAAAGGCCACCGTCAACAAACTTTAAGTTTGGAAAATCAATAACTGACTAGATATTCACCATGCGCCAAATCTTGGAAAAGATTCGTGAAAAGGGGATCGACGCCCACCATTTCTTCGTTGATTTCAAAGCTGCATTTGACAGCTCTAAAAAGAGCTGCCTATATGTCGCTATGTCTGAATTTGGTTCACGGCCACTGAATATCTCTTGGTTCATAGCCGCTGAATATACCGAGGAGAAACCACGGATAAGTAATAGAAATTATCAATTTGTATATACAGTATATTTAACCTAATTCTTTTGCAGATATTAAGACTCTTCTTCCCTTTCGACTTCGGAAACGTTTCTTTGAATAAAGTGTTTTAATATATTCGTGTTTCCTTTTTATCAATTGCCGCCGCAACACGTTAACTTTTTACGACAAATAATGGCAAATTTTCGGCCGGGATCAGAGGGAGTGTTCCTATAAATAGCGCGTCGGAGGCCGTGATTCTCCCTACAGCACTTAGAATTTAGCAGCGATCAGACGCGTCTTTATCGGAGCTCTCTAGCGGGGAATATTTAAACGAAAACGATAAATTCCTAAAAATAATATAACTGCCAAATATTAGGAATAGTAGAATTGAACGGCAACCAAATATACAGTGCAATGGATTATAACTGGCTCAGTAATCAGTCAATGAATATTATGCCACGTGCATCCCAAATGACTGATGTCATAACCTTGCCTGCCGACTTGTTCGTCTTTCAGCGCTTGAAGACCGATTCATCAGAGATTTAAGTTTAAGTCGCTCAATGACCTGGAGTATATAGGCGACGACTCTAAGGGTTCGGGGGAACGATGATGACGCTTTCTCTAAGCGAAGAGGTTTCACTTGTTCGTCCCAATCAGTTCCGTCCAGCCATAATTATAAAATCAGAATTTTCGCCTGTATATAAAGAAATTAGTATCACACAAATTGTTGTTTGGTATATTTTTTAAGATGTTTGGGTTATTACCTGTGATCTTTTTTTTGGGAAACCATTCGGTGTTGAGGGCATTTATTACCTATGATAACGGCTCGTATGCTTGTGGACGGCTGTGGTTCCAGGCAAGATCATCTACATACGTTTGTGTTTTTAACACTTGTGTTGCCATAGGAAATTCTGACTTTGTGTCTTCTGCCAGTTCGTGGAGTTTACGAATGGCTAGGTATAGGGCACAGTTTATGCCAAAGGTAACTGTTAAGTTAAAGTCGCGTAGTGGTCYATTGGGGGATTTTCGGAAAATAGTTCGCTGAAAATCTTGATGCATTTTTGCGACATCCCCATTGAAAACGTATTTGTAAGATGCATTAAATCTGGGTGGAGTGTGGGTCCCGTGAACATGATTTACATGACATGGCATGTGATCTAAATCGAAGTGTTCTTCTAAGACACCATCATAATCTTGTTTGAGCCTACGTTTTCTAAGTTTATTTTTTTTTATGTTTAGAAACTGCTGTATTGCAGAGGTGCGAGAGTGACMTATGGCGAGTGTGTYTGGCAATTGTTGTTTTAGTGGTAGTCGTACGGCGTACCGACCATTATCTGATCTAGTAGTTGTGGCTTTGTAAAAGTCTTCACAATACTGATGATGTGGATAAAGGTATTCATTGGATATATCTGCAACTTCAGTTGTCATGGTCCACTTAGTATCAACCGAATATAGTATTCTGAGCTAGAAGGGTGTATGAAACCTTCTAATATAATTTGAGGTATAGGGTCGCTGCAGAAGCTCTATTTGAGATCTGCTAGTTTGAGGTGTGTAATCTTTTGCCAACGCTTGCCGACAATTTTTAAATATTGCCGAGGATTTGAAAATTTCTGAATTTTCTGGTAGATTAGAGTAGTCAGTTTCTACTATTGCGTCATATGAAGTTTGGAGACGTRTCCAAAAATTGTCAATATTTTTATTTTTGATTTGTAGCACCGATTTAAGATAACTCTGAATCAGTGCTATAAATGAAAATAGAGTGCAGTATCTTATTAATCGGTCACTCTCAGAATTGAATTTAGCGTAAGAAATGTCTTTCTTTTTTTGTTTGCTTTTTTAAGCGTGTAGCTTCTGCAGGTATGCATGGACTCTTGCCATCAGAAATCATTTTCGATGATTTAATTATTCAAACACGCGTTTATTGTTTTTATTTGCTTTTTATGAAAAAATTATGCAATAATATAGTTGTTATATATATATACATATACTAACAGCCGGCCCCCGCCTTCACATATTAAACAATCATTTTAAAAGTTATAATTTTGTATAAACATATGTACTTTCTCGTTTTTGCGTGGGGTCATTAAAAATTAGTTAAATGAAGGAAATTCGAACATGAAATTATATTTTTTTGTAATATTACTATTTTTTTTAAGTTTTGCAAAAAGGACTATATGTCGTCACCTGAAATGCAAAATAACGTAACAACATTTTCAGAAATTTACAGTGGCATGAATGAAACGCGAAATAAAATGGAACATGAGTGAGACAAAATTTCAATATTGGTTAAAACTGGTTTATATCTGACCGCAAAACCTGAAAATGTTGAACATATGTAATATTATTTATATAATTTGAAGTAGTGAAGCGTAATCAATAAGACACTCAATTTCGAATTTTTTGATGATACGTTATTTTGCATTTCAGGTGACGATATATTACTTTCTCTACTCCTGAAAAAAATTTGTTGAGTCAAAGCTTCCCTGTAAACGATATTTGACGTTAATTTATTTTGTGGCTGCAAGATAAATTGATTTTCAGTCCCTTCAACTCGCGAAAGACCAAAATACAGTTGGCCATGAGTAAATCAATTTTTTCGTAGGCCAATCTAATTCGAAAGTTTGGCCGTGGGGCTTGTTCGTAGTTAGGGCGAATAATGTTTCTAATGGACTGCGTCTTCGATATTAGTCACGGTGTCTATCGATTTGTATTTTTTTATTTCTCCGAGAATTGTTTGAATAATTAAGTCGTTCACACTATCATTCCTGCGAGACACTATTGTCCTAGAATACAACCAATGAAATTCCTTTTCGTAAAAATTCTAAATGCCAGGGTACACTGCATCTGTTAAACTATGGACTATTTAGGCTATAGGCGCATCCAGAAGAATATTCCAATTTCTGCTCAAATTCGGAGTGGGGAAAATTCTTTCCCCACGTTTAAGCAGTTGCTGTGGAATGGCACCATCAGTGATTGCATGAAGATGAGCTCTTATATTCGTCCGTTGTTGTATATTTTGAGTCRAAGACCATAAGGGCGACGATATTAAGCATACTTTGATAATATCTGCGTTAATGACAGGAAGAGTCTGTCGGAATCTCTAGGAAGTTATCCCGTCCATGAGCGAAAAGGAGTTAGAATTTTAATAGTTTGTCCACGGGCTCTATATGTGCTATAAGGCTCATAGTAAATTCATCCCACATAATCAATGAGGTGTCTTKCATTTGTTAACCATGAGATTTATGGATAATGGAAGTTTAAAAGATGAATGAACAGTTTTTCTATCATTTAGAAGAGTTGCAGCAATTCTTGACGAAGCAACTGCTATCGCTATCTTCCCTGTTTGTTTTATTTTAGCAAGTATAACATTTGTAAGAAACTTCTTGTCAGTTGCTCAAAAAAAGTGTTATTTTTATTATTTTGTAACTCGACCTTATCAGTATGGTGCTGCTTAACTAACTGTTATATAACATTCTCTCCCTAAATTTAACATTCTCTGATATTWTTATTATTTTGTAACTCGACCTTATCAGTATGGTGCTGCTTAACTAACTGTTATATAACATTCTCTCCCTAAATTTAACATTCTCTGATATTWTTATTATTTTGTAACTCGACCTTATCAGTATGGTGCTGCTTAACTAACTGTTATATAACATTCTCTCCCTAAATTTAACATTCTCTGATATTAGAAAGTATTGAACTTTTTTTGAATTTACGTTCGAAAGGCGGATAGAAAGTAACATTTTTTTACAACCCATTCTTATTGGATTGCCCTCAAAGGGGTTCAGGCCATTTAAAAAAATTTTATACATAATTCTTTTTGCGGATTTATTCGTTTGCCCTCGTATGTACACTCGTAAGTACAGGTGTCAATACCCTTTCTACATGTGTCTGCGCGCAATGTGCTATGCTATAAGTATGTGTAAAGATTCATCTACTTCCTTATTGGCGGAGACACCGCTTACGCGTTTTCGCTACGTGGCGCTAATTGGATATTCCAAGTGTAGCCAGGTCCTTCTCCACCTGGTCCTTCGAACAGAGTGGAGGTCTTCCCCTTCCTCTGCTTACCCCGGCGGGTACAGCGTCGAATACTTTCAGAGCTAGAGTGTTTTCGTACATTCGGACAACATGACCTAGCCAGCGTAGCCGCTGTCTTTTAATTCGCAGAATTATGTCAATGTCGTCATACTATATATCTCATCGTTCCATCGAATGCGATTTTCGCCGTGACCAACGTGCAAAGGGCCGTAAATCTTTAGCAGAACTTTTCTCTCGAAAACTCGCAACGTCAACTCGTCAGTTGTTGTCATCGTCCAAGCCTCATATAGCAGGATGGGTATTATGAGTGACTTATAGAGTTTGGTTTTCGTTTGTCGGGAGAGGACTTTGCTTCTCAATTGCCTACTCAGTCCGAAGTAGCACCTGTTGGCAAGAGTTCGTTGGATTTCCAGGCTGATAGTGATGTTTGCGCTGGTTCTCCAGAAGCAGGTTGAAGAAGTCGCACGATAGGAAGTCGCCTTGTCTGAAACCTCGTTTGGCAACGAACGTCTTGGAGAGGTTCTTCCCGATTCAGCTTTTGGTGTTGCTCAACGTGTTTTGACAGCCATATTAGTTTTGCGGGGATACCAAATTCAGACATCGCGTCATAAAGGCAGCTCCTTTTCGTGCTGTSGAAAGCATCTTTGAAATCGACGAAGAGGTGGTGTGTCTCGATTCTCTTTTCACGAGTCTTTTCCAAGACTTGGCACATGGTCGGTTGTTGATTTGCCAGGCCTAAAGCCACACTAATAAGGTCCAATCAGTTTGTTGACGGTGGGCTTTAATCTTTTACACAATACGCTCGATAGAACCTTATATGCGATGTTGAGGATTCCCACGGTAGTTGACGCAGATTGTGGGGTCTCCTTTTTTTATGGATTGGGTATAGCACCCTTAAATTCCAATCGCTGTTCATGCTTTCGTCCGACCATAATTTACAAAGAAGCTGATGCATGCCCGAAGCTTTATGGTTCTTAAGGCGGGTTGCTATTTGAACTTCTTCATGATCGAGCAATGGAACGTCTGTTCCATCATCATCGATTGGTTAATCGGGTTTCCCTTCCGTAGGCGTTGTGAGTTCACTGCCATTCAGCAGGCTGAAGAAGTGTTGAATCTATTGTCAGACACCGACGCAAAAATTCGGTTTTTTTGAGATTAAAGAGCAGTTAAACACTCTTTAGAATGAGCAATTCGTTGTTCTTGTTAGATTATGAACTTGCGAGGCACCAACTTTGCCCAGAAGTTTCGCTTCTTTAGGGCATCCAAGTCCTTCATTTTCCTCCATGCTCATTTCACCTCTTTCGAACTTAGCAAATCTCTTTTCAACGGTTGATTTCCCTGGTTCAGAACCCAAATTAAACAATATTTTTCCCAAAAAGCAATGCTTTATTAACACTCGAAATGCTTTTATGATCCATTGTTTTTGTAAACTACACAAGTTGCTTCACAAAAATGTTATATCTCCTTAACTAATAGTTATAATCTAACTAATAGAAATCATACAAATGGTAGTTGTAGTTTTAACTCATTTGAAATATTTTTTTAAACAGCAAGACAAACTAAAAACTTTGAGCGAATCTTCCTATAGTAAAAACAATACTTTTTTGTTCATTCCATAAATACTTGTATATGTTTATAGTTCAATAAAGTTCAACCAGATAAGGCCGAAGAGGTTAAACTAAGAACACCACAATTATTAGACAAATATCCTAAATTGGCTAACGACGATAAATTACAAGGCAGATCTGCAGAAGTTGCATGCTAGTTAAGGAACGTATTCTTTATAATAGAAATGATCATATCGAGGTTCCATCTTTATTAAAGTCGTTTATTATAAAACCGTAAGCTGAAAGCCTCTGTAGCTAATGGACCTTATATATAATGTGTAATAATAATTGTATTAT
Organism: Bactrocera latifrons; assembly: GCF_001853355.1. Classification (NCBI taxonomy): domain Eukaryota; kingdom Metazoa; phylum Arthropoda; class Insecta; order Diptera; family Tephritidae; genus Bactrocera; species Bactrocera latifrons. The sequence goes on along the minus strand of NW_017537183.1, from coordinate 114,698 downwards.
TATTTTACATAATACATACATAAATACATAAATAAATAATCTTATCTTATAATATATGAGTAAAGAAAAAATATCAAAACAACCTTAATTTAGAACAAAGCAACAATATATCATATGTAAACAAACTATCAACTAGTAATAAGTAAAAACACTGTTTAGTATAAATAGTAGTAAGATTCATATAACAAGACTTTAAGTTTATAATGACATAATTGTAGAATCCGACGATTCAGATCTACCAGAATATTTGAAATACCCTGCTTACGCCAAGTATGAAAACTACTTAGACCAGTATGGAGAAATAAAGGCTATGATCTCTGATAAATTAGAGCTAATAAAAACAATAGCACCTACTTCACTTCCGAAAAAAAGCTCAGACAAATTCAAAGACAAGAGGCGGATTTAGGGATCTATTTCAAGATGCCCGCATGTGACACAGAAATATTTCATTGAGGTTATGAACAACTTTCCAATTGTTGCCGGTTCTATCAACACAAAACATTTCCATAAACAATTGAACCCTTTCTGGGAAATACATTTATGCACAGCAGCATTATCAGAAAAATCCTTACTTTAGTGGGAGAAATCGCTCTCATCGTGAAGAAAATGCAATGCAAACAATGCAAATGCAAGTGAGAGAACATTTTACTACCGTTTATAAAATTGCCAAAAAAGTAAATAAACACTTGGTCAGAACGAAAAACGTCTTAAACAACCTCAATAGAAGCTGCAATAGACCCCAAGCTAGTATCAACTACAATTTAAATAAAGAGTTTTAATACGCTTTTGTTAGCGTCACTTGTATGTATGTTTCTAACTCTTTTAAGTGGTACTGAAACTTAGAATATTTGATAGTAAGTTTAAGCAGCTCACCAAAAAGATGCGCTTAAATGTATGCAACATCTGTATAAGTTTTGGCGACATTTGAATAGCATACTGAGTTGGGCGTCAACCCTTCATAGGATTCAAGGTTGCACAGTAGATCATGCAGTAATTTATCTTGGCTCTCGACTGTCTGCTGCCGGACATATGTTTTATATATCGAGCATTCCACGCTATTTTTACAAGGAATTTTTCCTTCATTATTATTGTTAGTTTATACAAAGAATTATTTTTCACTTTTTAGTTTATATGCTTTAAAAGCGTGATTTTTAGTTTTTTTAAACTATATTTATTTTTAAATCAATCTTTCACAGCCGAACATTATGAACAAACGTCATGCGGACTGTGTAAAGGAGCTGAAATCTTGCGAGAAAATAAAAACTTTAGCGACCCAAACAATTTCATTAGAATGAAAAGACTTTGTACCGACTGCTTGTTAACTGCGCATGCGCTTAAGATTGCGAAAGCAAACTTAATTGCGTGTATTGCCATACACGACATAATTGCTTCACATTACAAATTTCTCCAAGTCACTTTATATTAACGCTAATGTTAATGGAACTATGAGATTAATTGCAACAGCAAATCCTGAAACACAAAGTCCCGAAAATTTGCATGTAGCACTATGCCGCCTAAAGGCATTAAAAACTTAAATCATATACAGCGAAAATCAAAGGCGGGTACTACTACCCACAGCAGTCGTCTTTATCGTTTAAACCTGCCAACAAAATTAGCCAACTGGACGGATGTCCAGTTCAAAACTTTAATAAAATCTACCGCATAAGCCTAATTTCGTCTCAAGCGGATCAGCGCATTCAAACAGAAGATATTGTTTTTCCGCCAACTAACAATTATGCTTACAAGCTAGCTATCATATAAATAACAAAGTTTGGGAAAAGGTTTCGTACTTAAACTAGCAGATCTCTACTTCACCACCCCTGCTCAAATAGACACTCTATTAAGCAGCGATCTTATATCACCAGAACCACTTACCACCAGGACAATTCAAGTTGAGGAAATCTCAAACGAATACCCCAAATCATAACTGAGAAAATTTTGGGAGTTTAAAGAACTTTCTCCCAAATGTCTTACAACCCACCAACTACTAGATCAGGTAATTTTCGGCACGTCGTACGACTACCACTAAAACCAGAATTTCCTCACACACTCGTCATAGCTCTTAGACGAATAGCTCAATTTAAACCACATGGTGAAAGTCAGCTCATGGGACGTCGAAAAAAGTATAGACAATTCGTCGTCCATAAACACGATCAAGTTTATCAGCGAATTAATTTCGAAAATCCTCCATTAGTCCACTACGCGACTTTAAATTAAAAACGATAACCTTCAGCGTTAAATGTTTCCCATATTTAGCCATTCGAATACTCCACAAATTAGCAAAAGACACCACGTCAAATTTTCCTCCTGTAACCCAGGTGTTAAAATCACAAACGTATGTAGACTTCCTGTTTGGAAGTCACAGTCTTCCACAAGCATTCGAGTCACTAACACAAGTGACACGGATGATACTGACAATCTTGAATGATTTTCCTCGTTCTCCCAAGCCCTCAGAATAGTTATCTACTTCTCAACTTTATAGAGCGAGTAAACATTGAAGGGTCAGTAGGGTAATCTTTTTCAAAATTTTTTATTTTTATTTTAATTTTTTTTCATTTTCTGTTCCTGTCCCCACCTTAATGAAACGCTACGGGGTGGTTTTGGTTTGTTTCACGACCCTAACCCCAGGGCCTTTTCTCTAAAGAATACCCATTTTGGCCATACCTAAGCTAGGCGTGGAGTCTTTACTAAATAGATGGGAAAGAATTAAAATTCCATCATATTTTCAGCCGCCGGCCGCGGTGGTTGTAGTACTAATGCCAAACATAGCTTTACAGCGCGCAGGTGCCATAGTCCATGAAGACTCGAACCAAGAAACCGCTGTAAGCACTGAATAAGAAGAATAGCTTATTCGCTCTTCTGTTCAGGCGACTGAGGGTTTCAACTCTGACGATAAGAAAGGTCCCCGGAAGAAGCCAAGCTAGGAGGGGTTGAAAGCAAATTTGGAGTTTCTCGAGGGCAAGTCCAGTCTGACGGAAGAGGAGGTGAAATGGCTGGCTTGGACTAGAAAATCTATCAGCGAACTACTTCTCAATTTAGAGTAGGGCAACTACGCCGTGGCTTTAGTTCAGGACCATGGAAAGGAGCAGTGTGGTATACGTTTCCAACAGATTTTTACGGAGAATAAAATAGAGAAGGCAATCCGCTCATACGATACGACCCATACAAGTCTCCCTGTACGGACATAATCATTTCACCAATGCAAAATATTATTAAATATGTAACTTCGTATAATATAATACGGAGTTATTATTAGTTGATTTGTATGTATGTATGTTTGAATCTATTATCTCTTTTATTCCTTTTCTCGTCGTTTTATTGTGCCTCTTGCTTCTTTATTTAAGTATACTGCTTACTGTTTTGAGAAACAGAGGGGGTATTGCGGAAAATCTTGCAAGTGGATACTTGAATTTAATTTCTGGTTTTATTTGTTTGTCATGTGTTTTGCAAATAGGCAATCAAAAAAAATAAATTTATATTGACGATAAATAATAATATATAAATTTTTCTCGCTTTGTACCTGTCCAATCAAATATAAATCCGTATGTCACAAGGATAGTCGATAGAAGAGTGTGGCATAAGTCTGGAAATGCTTTGTTTTTCACACGGCTATACATACGTGGCGTGTTCACGAATGGGAAAACATCTTCTCTGTACATTTACGCACCAGAACAGAAACAAAAAAATGTTGTTTATCAGGTTGCGTTACATTGAAAAAAAAGGTAGAAAAATCGAAAATAAATGATTTTCAACACAATATAAATTCAACTTTCTCACGGCTGCGGGGAAATGAAAACGATATTCTTACTTTATCTGGCCTCAAGGGGGTTTCGGGAGAAAATAAGTGTGTGGCTTGTAATGCTGTCTTTTGTCTGTGTGCACCGCAATATAAATCGAAACACTAAACATAATTCGGGCACGATCGGCCAATAAAAACACAATAAACATCATAATAACAAGGCATAAATATGTATATGTATATTGTTTTTTTTTTATAGCTGAATTTTGTCTATACCTGTACATATATTTAATTTTTTTTTACTGTAATGCATTAAACTTTACACTGCACTGTCTCTTATTTGTGTTTTATGCTTTTTATTGCGCTTTTTATGTCACAGCACTTGTACGCTTTAAAATTGTAAATTTGTTTTTATACTCTCGCAACAAWGTTGCTAAAGAGAGTATTATAGTTTTGTTCACATAACGGTTGTTTGTAAGTCCTAAAACTAAAAGAGTCAGATATAGGGTTATATATACCAAARTGATCAGGGTGACGAGTAGAGTTGAAATCCGGATGTCTGYCTGTCCGTCTGTCCGTCCRTCCGTGCAAGCTGTAACTTGAGTAAAAATTGAGATATCATGATGAAACTTGGTACTCRTATTTCTTGCCTCCATAAGAAGGTTAAGTTCGAAGATGGGCGAAATCGGCCCACTGCCACAACCACAAAATGGCGAAAACCGAAAACCTATAAAGTGTCATAACTAAGCCATAAATAAAGATATTAAAGTGAAATTTGGCAAAAAGGATCGCATTAGGGAGGGGCATATTTGGCCGTAATTTTTTGGAAAAGTGGGCGTGGCCCCGCCCCCTACTAAGTTTTTTGTATATATCTCGGAAACTGCTACAGCTATGTCAACCAAACTCTATAGAGTCGTTTCCTTCAGGCATTTTCATATACATCTCAAAAATGGAAGAAATCGGATAATAACCAAACCCACCTCCCATACAAAGGTTATGTTGAAAATCACTAAAAGTGTGTTAACCGCCTAACGAAAAACGTCAAAAACACTCAATTTTACGGAAGAAATGGCAGAAGGAAGCTGCTTTTTTTAAAAATTGAAAATGGGCGTGGCGACGCCCACTTATGGACCAAAAACCATATCTCAGGAACTACTCGAAGGCTCGAAAGACCGTGTTTGAAATTTGAATTTCTACGCACGCACCGTTAGGAAAATGCGAAAAAACATGAAATTCCTCAAGAATTGTTATAAAAAATTTGTCCTGTTTAAAAAAAAAATGTTCGTAAAAATATGTACCAAAGATAATACACGGGATGAGCAGAACACAGCTTCCTTCGACCGCGTATCGCGAAAAAGAACGACGATCTTCTTTTTCCGCTCCTTTTATTTCTTTTTTGTTGTGGTGTATAATGCAGTGGTATCATAGTTGGTGTAGGATGTGGGTTGTAGGTGATGTCGAGGTGAGTGTGGTGAATGTATATTTTAATGTGGTAAATGTAGAATGTTAGTTATTTATATGTAAAGGTTGTGAATGATGTGTGTTCGCTGTTAATATGGCGTTTGCGGGTGACAAGTTGTAAGGGGCAGTTGACTGAGGCTCATTTAGCCAAAGACAATTTAATAAAACCAAGAAAGACGTTTTTTTTTTATTTCGCTTTTTATGTCACAGTACTTGTACGTTTTGAACTTTTCCATATTTGAAATTTGATTTTCCACGCACTCACCGTTAGGAAAATATGAAGAAAACACATAAATGTTATAAGAAAATTAATTCCTATTAGCGAATGGGCGCTGTATAATGCACGGCATGCTATATACAAATAGAAATAAAGAAGTCCGATAGAGTTTCAAGGAGATCTTTCCGTGATCTGTGACAAATACTTCCAAATACTTACTAATACTTCCAAAGATTATCTTAGAAATAAGGATGGTGACTGAACTTTGAGCGTTGAGAAGTCGTTAAAAATATTCCTAGGCGTTCACTTTCCAATGCATTAATACACACAGAAAGTGTACCCTTGAGGGCTTCAGAATCGTGGTACAGTCTTCTTAGATCTTCTAGACGAATGCCATTTCAAATGGGCCTTAAATTCACTTCAATCACCGGGACTGTTGGCATCATACCTACGCAACTTCATAGAGCTGGTTGACCCCCATCTACGCAAACTCTGTTAGATTATGCTACATTTTCAGGGCGCTTAGAGGCGTATTAATGTCAAGGATTTCAGGCCTATTATCCTCTTCTCGTTTCTTTTGAATAGAGGCTTATGGCCCTGTACGTCAGGATCATCATACCTGTACGCTCGATATGCATACTTTAAAGGTAGGTCGGTAGACACTACTCTGCACGTTGTTATCTTATGGCTGGAGGGAGCCATAAGACATTTCTCGACATTAATACTCCAATTAAAAATTGTAGCGGTGGAATGTAGTATTGCGCGTGCACTAAGAAAGAAGGCATTGATTACCCTATGTTGAAGAAAAGGAGCTGTTGGGAAGCGGTGGTGTCTCACATCAACAGTTGTGGTTTGTCTTTATGAAACCATAGTTAAGCCAATACTATGTAGTATTTGTGTGGTGATGGGCGCTCGGTAAAGTCACACTTGCTAAACTGTTGGAACGTGTTCAACGAGCGGCTCTCATTGGCATTAGTCCTCCACTACGTACAAAACTAACGATGGCAGTTAATGCCATTCTGCACATACGACACATTGCAAGCAGACATTATGGGTCTGAGAGAAGAACATTCCGAAATCCTTTCGTACTTCGATTGCATCCGCATATCTCTGGTTACGCCCTTCCCGTATTTTATTTATTTATTTATTTTTTTATTGTTTTTTTTTTTTTGTGCAAAGGAATGGGTATACCAAGTTTCATCATTTATCTAAATTTTTAGTCCATTTAGAGCTTGCACGGGCCGTCGGACGAATACGCAGTCGATCAACCGGATTTCAACTCGTCTCTCCATCCTGGTCATTTTGTATGTGTTTATTTGCGTATTGCACACCTCATACACCAATAAAAGGCTATTTTACAATTGCTTATTCAAATTTTTTTGTAGGCATGTTTTGTATATTGTTTTACAATATAGGTCTAATTTTAGTATACTATTCTATATATTTTTGCCTTTTTTTGATAAGCAATGATTTTCACATTTTTTGAGCATAATCTACTTTAACAATTCTATTTAATAAATTGTATGCTTTTTATTTAATGTACATGTCTCAAAACTATAATTTTCTATATACGAGTATAATTGTTCTTATGGCTACAATATTTTCAGGTATATATTTTATTGAATAATGAGCTCCTGCTATTGTTTTAAATTGACACAAAGCGGTTTCCTTGAAGTGGTCATTTAAGTTTGCTGAAGAGCCAGAAGTCACGCGGAGCAAAATAAGGCAAATACGTGGTTGCAAAAAGATATTGGTTAAAAGTTCGGCGAAAAATTCACGAAAAATCAATGCAGTGTTCGACAGTGCATTATCGTGGTGCAAAAACCAAGAGTTGTCGCACAACACTGAAATAGCATTAGTTTAGCCGGTCGGAAGGAAACATAACCTTTATTTTTTACCTTATTTAACATATGTTTATCGGCTTTGGCTCACCTTTGTCTTGATATTCGGCCGATTGATCGTTTGTTTCCAAGTCGTAAACATAGATCCAGTAGTAATTCGTTTCATGACATCCTTGGTCAAGTAGAAATTCATTCATTTTATTGGCGTGTTGATCAGCAGTTGATGTTCATGGTCGTCTTGGACATTTTATTTGCGGCCGCTCAGTATATTTTTTTTTCAAAACTTTCAATGATCAAAGTAAATAAGTATATATAGTATAACTGATTAAAGCTATGTACATATATTAGGTAATAACACCACTCTTACTTTATTATCTTTGCCTTCCCTTTAGATCTGAAATGTTGCCCACTCGGAGAAAATATGTGCAAATGTCGCAGTTCTCATCTGACACTGTTTTTTCTCAATCTATGTTAAGTAGCGAGAGTACAAATTCAAGCAGAGCGGATGCTGTGGACGAAAATGTTGAAGATGAAGAGGAAAATGAGGTACATATTTGCGTTGACTAAAATAAATTTCAGAAAGTTTCATGCATGTGTTGCTACCTTTCACTCAAATATGTTAAGGGCATTCATCAATCTAGTTAAAGTTATTTGTTGAAACTCTTTGACTACAACCACAATTGTAATGTGTGGTACTAGTTTTCTTATTCATACAAGGGTTTCCTTTGCGTAAAAAACAGCCTTTTTTCAAACACTTTTTCTCATATAAAAAATGAAATATTTTATTAGAATTTTTTGTTGTTACAAACATACACTATTAACAGAGACATTCTGAAATTTTTGGGGGAAAAAAAATATTTTAAACCCAGCCATTGCGAAGCCATTTCCGGTGACCTCTCCGAAGAAATTTGAGCGCGCGTATGAAGGATAAAAAAAAACTGAAAAATGGATTTTGACAATAAAAAAATCGATTTTTTGAAAGCCATGCAACCACTTAAAGGATGTTTCGACTTGACTTAACAGATATTTGATCTTCATTGATATCTTCAGAAATTGGCTTGATAGCTTCTACAGCATCAGGGGACAAAAGAGAATAGTCTTGAGTATTAGCAGCACGCACGGATAAGAACACCAAGAATCAGTCACTTGCAGCTGCTGCTGTTTCGCGAAAGCGTTGTCTACGCCAAAAGAGGAAGATACGTATACATTGCCTTTAATATTTTGGAATTTGACAACCCTAGTGTTGCAATATGGCAACTCACAAATTTTTACGTTTGACTCACATTCGCTCACCAACGCTGTTTGTGTTGTATATAGCAAATTAAAATATTCATCCCGGCCAAAAAATGAAACTAAATTGAGATAATTTTCGCTTACGACTATATTTTAAAGTTTTCGACGTGAACTTACTCAGCAACATTACTAACTCATTACAATTTAATTAAATTTTAGGAGTTGAAGCTCCATTAAGGACCATTGTTTATCGATGGTATGGTTAATCTAATCGAGATTATAGATCTCTCCAAAACGAATTTCGTAAAGGAAGTGTGCGCAAAATGATATTGTGGTCATCTGTCCTATCGTGAAATTGAGACAATTTTAGGCATTGGTGGGACTAGCGTATATTCAATGTTGCATAAACAATTTACTGTAAAAAAATTTGTTCACGTTGGATCTGACACATTTTTTCGGTTCGGGTCGATTGGTCGAGTGAAATCTTAAAAAATAGAATACAATAAAGTGCTTTGAAGCACGTCTATGGCATCAGTACAGGTGACTAATTCCGGATTTATATGTATGAGGCGAAAAAAAAAACAGCGGTAGACTATATGGATGTTACAAATTGAACCGGAAACAACATTCACAAAGCAATTGATTGCCTTTTTTTTGTGAGAACTGGATATGTCGTAAACATATCACTAGAACAAAGCAAAATAGTAAACTCTGAGTGGTACACAACAATTTGTTTGCCAGTTGTTTTTCAAGAAATTTTGAAAACCAACCGCCCAAAGCAGAGTCATCCATCATTTAGTAGTCACTTGGCTGCGAATGACTTCTTTTTATTTCTGTATGTACGAAGATACGTACCTGAAGAAGCGGTTGATGAGTTCACCTGAGTTCAAACTGAGTGGCAAAAGTGCACAAGCTGGACTAAGGTACTAAGGACTATTTAGTGTGTGTTTCTCATAACGTGCTTCTCGGTCCCTTTGGATTTCCATAAAGTTTTTATAGTTTTCCTATATCACATATTCATAATCGGCCCCATTCCCGTTGCCGTTGTTGTTTTAAAACGATCCGAAGAACTCCTACGCTTATTATTATTATTGTCTTATTAAACTTAAGAGATCGTCTCAAAAGAGTGAAATTTCTTAAAAATCTATTTTTGTTTTGTTGCATTTTCGGACAGTATACGCTGTAATAAACATTCTCTAAAATTTTTAAATCGCTACAAGGTTTCTGGTACAAAAAGAACAGACTGGGGAACACTACAACCCTAATCTTTAAACGCGTTTTTCTCAAAATGGTGTTTTTCAAAACAGTTTCCACTCTCCAAGAAAGAGTATTGAAGATATCTAGGTGCAATTTAGAGAATTTTTAACGTCATTCGCTATGGCGCTATAAAATCATTTTTTTTTTTAAATCTTCTTATTTTTTGTACAAATAACTGTCGAAAAAGATATTCGATACATTTTGTTCAAACCGCCGCCATGTTGTCAAATTTCAAAAAAATAGCGCGACAGTGACTTATCTACAGATTAAGTATTTTTCTGAAATTTTTGTTTTAGATTAAAATTGCGGCGGCAATCGTGAACATCGTACAGTACCATTTTTACGTGTCATTTCAATAATTTATTTAACTGTTATGCACCCAATAAATAAATATAAAAAAAAACATTTTGTTTATTCCTTAAATACACAAAATGGTTACATTAATTCTGCAGAACAACAAATAATAACTTCAGATACAATGGAGCTATTGGGCGTTACTATTTTTTTGACGTTGCGATGTATTTGAGGAGTACGAATTTAGGGACGAAACAATAACAATGCAAAAACTTAGAAACGACAACAGGAATAGGGCCACAACGTCCTAGCCGAACATGCCCTATAATGTTTAAACAGCGCTATTAAAATCATAAAAAAAATTTGAGAATAGAAATATTTTTAGACATCGCAATGTTAAAAAAACGCCAATACAGCCAATTTTGAACTAATGAAATTTTCGCTAGGATTTGTGCTATATCCTCTCATTTATAGTATTATAGTGCATTTTCATAAAGTATTTATCTTTTCAATACTTTTACATATCATTACGTGTGAGTGTTATCTTTATCACATATCCTCTACTGATATTCCAGCCTTTTAAAATAAAAATTTTATTTAATTTATGCTATCTTATCCACAGTTCTTCGATGCCAGCAGTGAACCAGATGACTTTAAGTACGATTCCAATTTCTCAGGTTCTATTAATATTTACTTGATTATTGATGTTTATTGTATATATACGAAGAATGTTTGTACGTAATATACAGTAACTCACACGTCTAACCGGATGCGTGCATTGCCAATGATGACACCCTCCAACCATAAAGTAAAAATCTTAAGAATGATACATATGATACATCAAATTAAAGGAAAAATCTTCTATTTTATTTTCGGAAACTTAAAAATAGTAATAAATTTATTCACTGCATAAAATTTAGAAAAATAACTCGCAGCATACAAAATTTGTTCCACACAACTAACCGGAAACGGTTATGACGTGTGAGTCAGTGTGTGTCTATTTTATGAACGTATATGAGAACACTAGATTGTTTGGGAATAATGGTTTCTTCGATGGGTTTCACAGATGAAAGTAAAAGCAAATAATAAAAGCACATATGAAATTTAGTGAGTTTATGACATATAAAATAAGTTAATAAGGTCTCAAATATTTGTTTTTCGAATAATGAATGTTGAATTTTAACGCAACATTTTTATTTTTACACTACTTGAAAGTACTTCCCGGCTTTCATCCTTACAAGTAGCGAAAATATAAAATATTTGGTTAATCCTTGTTTACTCATTATATTATATATTCCACAATTAAATTTTCTCCCTCTTTGCATACTATTTATTTTTATCTTTTAAACATTCAACATAAGGATATAGGTTTCAGTAATAATTTCACTTTTCAAGAATTTTTTATTTTATATAATTTCAAATACCCTTTTTTATTTGATTATCTAAATTTTCCACACTTTTTTCTGTTGTTTCCATTTTACTTCATTGGAGGGAACATGTAGCGGACAAAACTGCGTTGAAGTACGTTTTCGCTGTACTAATGGGGATTGAAAAAAATACCGTTTTTCGATCGAGTTGAGTGATGCGTTGTGGATTCGGTTTTATGTGTATTGGTGTGTGATGTTCTCGTGAGTTGGTTGTATTGGTACTGAAAGTACGAATATACATTTTTGGGGATTGCTCATTTACATTTTGTTTTTATTGCGCTTAAAAATATGTGGTACACGCAGGCTTTATTGGCTATGTGTATGTATTATAATCTGTGTATAAAAATGAATTGAAACAGCGAAAGTAAATTTTGTGGCGGTATATACGTGATCGAAAATTTGCAATCATACAAGTAAAAATAGCTACATGAAAAAAAATATTTCGTTTTTTTATTTGGTTAATCGGCTCTTGTTTTTTTTTTATTTCCTTTGCTTAGCTTTTTAAGCGATCTTGCTTTCTGCTTTATGAGCAATGTTATTATCATTACGATTATTAGCCATTATGATTATTTTAATAATGTTTTAGAACAGTTTGATAAGCGACTTTCTTTTGCCTCCGAGATTGTTGAGCTTCTTCCTCAATGTTTGTTGTGGCGAGATCTGTTCCTTATGTGTTTGAGAGTTTTTTTTTCTGTTTTGTATTAATTAGCGAACGGCTTTGAATTGTACTTGTTTTCTTTTGTACTAATAAGTCTTCTCTATTTTCGCGCCCATTGTTTTTTTATCCCTCCTCTCTGTGTATGCATATAGTATATTTCCTCACTAGCGTTGTAATTTTGTATTTGTTTTATTTAAATAAAATTTTGTTTCCTTTTTTGTCTTTTTTTATTATTGGAATTTAATTTTATTTTATTTTATACAGTAATTAAATGTATAAATACATTTCGACCATTTTCATTTTTTATTTTAGTTTTACCGTAGATGCCTTTCAAAACGGCTCGAAAGACCATATGTTTTCTTACTTAATTATATTCCACAATTAACTTTTTCCCCTTATAATTTCACATTTTCAAACATTTTTTATTTTATTTAATTTCAAATACACTTTATTCGTTTGATTATATAAGATTTTCCAAAATTTTTTCGGTTATTTCCACTTCATTTCACGTGACGGACAAAGCTATGCTGCTATGGACCGCGGAAGAACGTTTTCGCTGTACGAATGGGAATCGCAAAAAGGACCGTTTTCCGATCGAGTTGATCCTTTTAAGGTCTGCTGGGTGGTGACTATGCGTAGATTGTATGGTTAATTAGATGATAGGTTGTGGATGCGGGGTTATGTGTATTGGTGTGTGGTGTTCTCGTGAGTTGGCTGTTTTGGTGTGGTGTGCCGAAAAGTGCAGTGTTGTCAAGGGGTGGTGCTATGCATAGCATTGTTCATTTTTAATATTCACCTTTATCTTTTTGTTTTCCGAGGGTATTTCTTGATAAATAATTTGTAAAAGAAAAGTATGTGTTGGTTTCACTTTTGATCGGGAAGTTTTGCCATTATATTCCAGTTTTAGAAACTATCCCTTTGTGTGTCTGTCGTTTGCCGAAGTTAGTTTTTTATTTGACCACTGTTTGCATTTCCTACGTCAGAAAGTTGTTATGAAATATGCCATTTAGAAGGGGTTAAAATTTGTTACCCTGTACAGCGGCAGATACACTATAAGTGCAACTTACTACATAATATTTGTTTAGTTTTTTCTAACTTTTCATCCGTCTTCGGCTGAACTTTATTTTGATTAACCAACCAAATAATATGATATTCAGAAACAAGTAAGGAAATACTAAGTTCGGATGCAATCGACATTTTATACTCTTAGAATTATTTTAATATGTAAAACCAATCATATGGAGTTTTAGCTAAAATTTTTCTATTTTTGGCACAAAGATATACTGCTATGAACAAAACATGCTCTGATATATGCGGTACAAAGTCACCGCGAAGTTTGAAAATCTTTATATTAAGTATATGAGTGCTATGGGAAGTATTGGTCCGATTCAACCCATATTTGACATACAGACATACCATTATAAAAGAAGGTTTATCCCTTAATTTCAGTTAAATACACTGCTGGTCTTAGGTTAGACGCACCAACGTTTTTTTTTTTAATTATTTTGTCATATTTATAGGAGATGTGTTCAAAAAGTATCGCGAATTTTGTGTTTTTCAAAAATTATTTATTTATTCATGAATAGCTATTTTGTCCCCTTCAAAGTAATCCCCATGAGATATTATACACTTGTGCCAACGGTTTTTCCAATCTTCGAAGCACTTCAAAAAATAATTTTTTTTTATCTTCTTCAGCTCCTCCTTCGATGCCGTCTTTATCTCGTCAAGAGAAGCGTAACGTCGTCCTTTCATGGGCCACTTCAGTTTAGGGAACAAGAAAAAGTCACAGGGAGCCAGATCTGGGAAATACGGTGGCTGCGACATCATTAGTGTGTTGTTTTTGGCCAAAAAGTCGCGCACAAGCAACAATGTGTGAGCAGGGGCGTTATCGTGGTGCAAAATCCAATTTTTGTCACACCTTCTCGTCCTTCCGAGAACATTTTGTTCCACCGATAAACGTTGCTTCGGTTCAAGGTAGCTTCTCCGTATGCCACAGTCAACGTTCGGAATGCATCCGCGCACTTAATTTCGTGTTTTCACACAAAATTTGATACAACATCTTTGATGCATTTTTTGAATAGGTAAAAATCGAAGACGATCCAAAACACGTGCAAGCAAAGCAGCTGTCAACAATTAAATGAACATTAAAAATGTCCGAGCTTGTCGTGGCTTAACGCCACAAAAAATTCGAAATTCGAATACGTAACCCGCGAAAATTCAAGATTCCGGTTACTTTTTGAACACACCTCATATTCATGCTGGTTCTTATTGTTCAAAATGTATTATTTATCAAATATCGAATCTTGTCCGAAAAATATTTGCTCATAGTTGGGTGATTTGCGAAAAACTAACTGTACATTGGAAGATTCCGGAAATGTCTATATCAATCACGTACGTTTTTAGTTGGTCATTTAAATAGGCGCACTTTACATTTCTTTGTCTTGCGTAAACAAGTGCAGTTTTTTTTATTAAGAAAGTACTAAAAATAATCAAATAAATTGTTTTAAATTTAAAAATAAAAGTGTAAATTTAAAAATAAAAAGTATAGTCTCTACTATAAATAATATACTAAACTATTCTGAGGTTATTGGAACGTGCAATAGTAGACTGTTTCACTCCCAAGGACTACGTAATCAAAACATTACCAAACTATCTGAATAATCAGTACTCAAAATATTTAGAATTGCTTCAAATTCAACTAAACATTAAAGCATCAGCTGGAGTAAAAGCCAACTTTTCAAGTCTTCAGTATACAATCAGAAATGCAGAACACCTAATGCGTCTAAAAATCCAAAATGTGAATGAACAACGGAAAGAAAAACGGCTTCGTTTCGCGATAGAATACAAGACGTGGACTGTTCAATCTGACACTCGACTTAATAATTAACGTTCAGTTGTTTTTACTGAAGAAAAACGTATCATTTTAGATGGCCCTGATGGCCTTCAATACTATTTTCACTCCCAAGATGAGCTATATTTAAGTCGCCCCACAGCCGAATTGGTGTAGTCATGGTGTGGGATGCCATCACGTTTTATGAAACAATTTAATCGATTTTTATCCATCAGAAGATGAACGTCGATCGCATCAAAACAATGTTGGAGTCGCTATTTCCAAAATTAAGTGATCTCTTTCGACTAATTCTTTGGATTTTTCAAGAAGACAATGCCCCTATTCATATCGCTCGAGCAGTAAAGTCGTTTATTTCGAGTCAAAACGATAATATCCTGACCACCATATTCTCCAGATTTTAACGTAAATGAAAATATTTTGGGCTGGCTAACACGGAAGGCATATGAAGAGTTAAAGCAATACGAAGTTAAAAACGAGTGCCATTATTCCGATTACACCCATTTACGAACTCGAACTTTTTTTTTGCACTAAGGAACCCACATATAAAGTTTCATCGATCGAATTTATTTCAATTTTTACTCAAGGTACAGTTTGGACGGATGGACAGACAGACAGACAGTCATTATATATAATCCTATATCTATCTCGATTAGTTTCAGGTAATAGGTACAACAGTTAAGTGAACAAAACTATAACACTCTGTAGCAACTGGTTACAAGAGTATAAAAATATGTGATCCGAACAGAGTCATGCAAAAAGCACACTGCATGAAAGTATAACTTCCGGGAATCAACCAAATGTGGTATAGGTTGACATTTTAGATTAAAGTAATTTTTGTAATCAATAGTACTATATATAAAAATAACCAATAGAAAAAGCAAGTAGGAAACTAGCATATTGACCAATACATTTTTTTTCGGTTAATAACTAACACTAGAAAGACGGACGGGATCGGGTGGCGCAAACATAATCCTCCTATCAGAAGATGTTATAAATTTTGCAATTGACTTCTAATGTCTGCTCTGCTGTTTTGACATTTGTGTAGTAAACACATGCGAAATGCACGTGTATAAGCAATGGTATGCTACATTTCTCCAGATTTCTTTATTTGTCCAATAATCGGTCGGTGACTTTGGCACAATGTGTATTTCGTCGCAGATTTCCTGGCCGACCGACGTCACTGATGAAACACTGCGACGTTTAGCCACTCGCCTCGAAGAGACTGGCACAACTCGAGATGCTGTCAGGTGTGGCAGACCCCGGAGTAGCCATGCAGCAGAGAATATTGCTGCTGTTGCCGAGAATGTCTTGGAAGCGCCGTCGACATCTACCAGACGACGTGCCACGCAAATCATCGACGGTGTTTACAGGGAATTTTGGTAAAAGATTTGAAGATGTTTCCTTACAAAGTCTAGACGGTGCATCAGCTGTTAGCTGCTGACCGCCAATCGCGTCTAACATACGCTCAAGCCATCCAAATGCCATAAAAACATGACAATCAACTGTGGTGGCGGCCACTTGATGTTAAAAAATGTAAAAGACCAAATAAAAATAATCCACAAGCAGAATCAAAGTTTTTAATTTTTTTCTTTTTAAATTTTTTGCGTATATGCATACATGTGTATATACATACATTAGAAGTGAAGAAGGGGGCAAAAACAATGGTTAATTAATCCATTTATATGTTGTAGAAAAAGTCACAAAATTATTAGAAGCTATGTCATTATTTAAAACACTATTTTTTTAATTGAAATTCGAAAGAAGTCAAAATGACTTGCTTAGGCAGTCTAGTACTAATATACGATAATTTATGTTTATATGCTATTATATATAACGCCACTTTTTTTTATTTATTGCAAATTTCAACGCATATTATATAGGAACTTTGAAATGGATTTAAATAATGCTCTGGAGGAAGCTAAGTTGGCCATTTGTTATTTCTTTAATAATAAATTTGATGAAGCTCGCATTTTATTGCAACCATACGCGCATGTCAGTATGTACCATTCAATGGGCAATGCTGTATTTATATTCCTGGAAGCAATATTAACATTTGAACAGCGACACATTGTCAGAGCTGGAGATGAGCTGAAAAAGTGCTTAAGTGTTTGCCAACGTTATATGCACAAAAACACTTTTACACAGTCCATCGGGAGGAAATTTAACAGGGTATGTAAGCCGCACACGATTTTAGTATGTAGCGGTGACCCCAGAAGTACCTGTGAGCAGATGAAAAGAAATAAAGCCTTTGGAATAAATACAACTAAAATCGTGAAAGTGACATTTGTACACCACAAAATGAACGTTTTCGAAGCAATTCATCAATTTTTTAAATATCAAATCCGTTGGAACTGATTTCTTATTTTCCCGGTCAGGTTAACACAGCATTTTTTAATTAACCGGTGTTTTAATGACATTGAGGACATCATTTAGTACTATGTGTTGTTAATATGTCAAAAAAACAGTTTTCAAATTGTTTACCTTATCACACTGGTTGCTTCTGTCGCTACCCAATATGCAAAATTATTATAAACTATGTTATTACATACATTGGCATTCTACACAGACAAATTACACGCAACTCACTGATTTGGAGGCGCATGCTGAATTATGTTATGCAGAGGCGTTGCTCTTGCGAGCTCTACTCACATTTATTGAGGACGAGGCTTTAACAAGTTTGATACGCGGAGGTATGAAAATACGTCATTGTTACAGTAGCTACAAGTACGTTCTAGTATTACTTACATACGAATATATTAAATTTACTGATCTTTTTTTTAAGGGGATGCGCTCAAATACTTGTGCAAAGACAGTGGGAATCAGATGTGTCCAAACTACATTTCGAAAGCGGTGTACGTATGGGTGTTGGCACCTTTAATTTAATGATTTCTCTACTGCCTTCAGGTGTTATAAAAATCTTGCAGTTCATAGGATTCTCTGGAAATAAGGTAGCACGTAGTATATCAATCAACCCCTATCTTTCTTTTAAGTAGTTTTTTTATTTTAGAGTGCTGGTCTAACTGATCTCAAAACTGGCTATCATTTATCCGGTCTACGTCAGGTGCTCTGCGCCATGACTTTGCTTGGCTATCATCTGATAGTTTGCTATGTTATAAGTCATCAAGGAGGTGATTTAGAACTGTGCCATAACATCCTAGAGGAGCAATTACTATTGTATCCTCAAGGTGTGTGGTTTCTCTTCTTTAAGGGTCGACTAGAATTCATGAAGGGTAATCTGGATGAAGCGCAGTATTGGTACAAAAAATCATGGAAATCACAAAACGTCTGGACACAATTCCATCATCTGAGTTTTTGGGAGTTATTGTGGGTAAACTGGTTAGTAAAATTTGTTTAATGTTCCCTTTTTTGACAACATTTTTCTTACATATCGTTTGACAAAAGAGCAATAACTAAACAATTTTTTAAATCAAAAATGTCTCCTAATTTCTCTGTTAATTTAGAAAATACTCTTTAAAATAGATATAGTACATTGTACAGAAAAAAATGTTACCGTTTGACTGGCAGCGTTAATACCATAGAGTCAGTAATCGAAAAATCAGGAGGTGTAAAAACAGTTACTGTAAAAATTACTGAAATTTAACATTTTATTTTCATCGATTTTTATACATTATAATACAGTTTTTTTTATATAAAATCATAAACATACCTTATTTAAAATAATTAATATCTTCGAAGAGGAAATTATGTATGTAGCTGCAGCAATCCTCCTCTCAGTTTGAGGCAGCTTCTGCAATTGCGCTAGATTGTTGTATGTTAGTCATCATTGAAGATATCTAAATAATAAATGTTTCTATAATTAACCGAATAATCAATATACATTTAAAATTCAGTAATTCACTTGCCAACACATGATTGGTGGTTTGCTCTTTTTCGCTGAAGTTTATAAACTTATCCACTTCTGACATACTGGTTATTTTCTCAATCGGATCATATAAAACTATAAAAACATGAAATTTTGAATTTTACAATGCATGGCGAAAATTTGACCAAAAAATTAGATTTTTTGTTCAAAGTCTGAGAAAAAAAGGAAAAAATTTAAAAAAAATTTTATTTTCTTCGTACAAAAACGATATTTAGATATGTACATTCAACGGAATATGCTTAGTTTTTTAATTTTACATGAACCAATAATAAGTTATGCTATCCATTGCGAGAGCACTTTTGAGTGAGACACTCAGGGAAGTGAGGTCTTAACGGCTGAATTTCCAACATTTTTGTATCGAAATTTCAGGAGATATTGTTAAAATATGTACCTTTTATATAACATATTCTATTTCTTAAATATTTGACTGCTTATATTAAAAAAAAAATCGTAAAACCAGCTTTTTTGGACCTCTGAAACCCACCAAACCCCTTAAAGTGGCGTCGTTTCCACGAATTTGTAATGATGCCTCATTTGTAACCGCCCGCTATTTTATATTTAAAGAAGCGTTTGAAGCGGCACTTTGAACACTGAATTTTATACACTTAATTGTTAATTATTAAAATTATGAACTTTTTCATATATACATATGTATATACACAACACGAATAAAAATTAAATCCACGAAATAAAAATTTATAAAAATGCGTCTCACATCTTGAAATACATTCACCAAATGAGTAAAGATCTATGAGAGAAACTAGGCAGTTTCGAATCAAATAGCGGAACAGTCACGAAAAAAGCAGTGTGCAACTTTTAACATGGTCCAGTGCAGGTGAGGTATGTAATAGGGTGGGTCGATTCCGGACTTTTTTCGATTCGGGATTTCTTATAGTGCGGAAAGATGCCTTAGTACTTCCTGATTCTAATGCAACTTTTTGTTTTGAGATCGGATTGCATCTTCAACCGAACTCCGGCCTTGAAATTTCGGAAATTCGCCTAAAATCGTGAAATTGTCTACCTAGCGCCTGAAATACGCATCTCATGGCAAAATTTATACAACAAACGTTATTTGTCACGTCATTTGCTACCGAAATGGTATATGTGATCATAGCCGTAGGACGAAACGTTCCCGAGATACGAGCGAAAATGCGGCGCGCCACAGCGCAAGGTGAAAATTGTTGCAGCTCTCAGCTACAAAACATCGGTTTATCGCATTTTAACCAAACATTTGGGCTTACGAAAGGTGTGTCCACGGTTTCTTCCGCACAAATTGTCTGACGACTAAAAATTGTTCAGAATCCAACATTCCATTCTAAGATTGTGACCGATTATTTGAAGAAAAATCTCATTTTAACCATTAAATACTCCCCGTATTCACCTGATACGGCACCATGTGACTTCTTCTTTTTCGGAAAAACTCATTTGCCCATAAAAGGAAAGCGTTATACAGACGTAGAGGCCACTCAAATGGCTTGCACCGGCATACTGGCGGTCATACCGGCCTAAGAGCTAAAACACTCGTTCGACATGCTTTTGGACCGTGTAAAAAGCTGTATTGAAGCAAAAGGAGACTATTTTGAATAAAATAAATTGATTTTGTCAAAAAACCATTTGCTCTGTTTTGTTTGTTTTAAGTCGTGTTTACTTTGGAACACACCTTGTATTCGATAGCAGCATCCCAATCATTTGGGTTGCATTATACAGTTTAGGCGGATGAAGACTGCGAAACATAATAATGACAGATCCATCTTTGATGCAGATGATACGACGGTATTCCCAGTCTCTCCAAAGAATTTAGAAATTACATTGCCCTCACAGCTTCGTCTTCATTGACAAGACGATCGATTGATTTGTATGAGCGCAAACCTCGCGGAATATGACTTTTAATCTTCCAGCTAAAATTGCACGTGCACTAAAGGACACGTAGTTACGGAAATTTGTCCATTTCCAATTCTTAACGAATCCGATGTAAAAAGTCTTCGGCAATGTCATTTTTGTTCGTATCCCATAATTAATGCGGATTTGATGGCTGATGTGTCGAAATGATCATCGCGAAAAGTATATGAACTTCAGTGGCATGCGAAGTAGCTATCGCATCGTCCACCGTTTGATTCCAGTGATTATCATGTTGCAGCAATTGTACTTGCTGGCATGCTCGTCTAAAAATTGTACACACTACACTATTCATAAAACGCAATGATTCAAATGAAATTGATCCGCGTACACTAACCATTAGCAACCGAAGGTAGAAGCCATCGTCGTTTTTCGAGAGGATTGTATGAATTCGCCTTAATGCATTAGTTGAGAAGACACCTGAATGTCCATCTACTGATTGGCCTTGATTTCTGTGTAACCATTTCTTTCACGAAGCATTCTATTTATAATATCAAGGCATTTTTAGAACAATGTTCTCGCAAACGGATCACTGACGCAAGTTGAGAAAAAACTCATCAATGCCAATTCTGCTGTTGACAGTGTTTCCGTTGGCTATACTGTATTCTCTGGGTTGAAATACACAGTCAGAAAACGTTTATGAATTGCAAAAGTAAATATCTTACAAAATGCTTTATTGCAGTTCACGCATCGACTCATTTCATACTTGCTTGCTCTCATCTCGTTCAAGACCATAGCGGTTTCTGGCCGTCCTTTGGTGACGTACTTGCAAACGTATTTGATATATTTCACCAAATTGCAATACTCAAATTAAACAATAGTTTCGAATATGGTACGATCCATGTATTGTCCACATCGATATTCACTATAAATTGAATGCTGAATGTGCTGCAATCGTCGTCCAGTGAGCGACGCCGATGCAATGTATATATAGTATGTACATCATTTCCAACTGTTGTAATTACTAACCTATAAATAATCATTAGTGTATGTAAACTTAAAAAATTTTATATGCTATTTTTAATGTTAAATATTCATATTTTGAAATGTATAGAAAAAAAACAACAACATTTATTAACTTTAAAACAGATTAACGTGACGGAATTTAGTAGAACTAGGTGCATATAAACTTTATTGATTCACTGTATATACTCTTACATATTTTCAGCTTGAAGTTAGATTGGCATGAGGCGAGATTGTACGCCAGCTACTTAGTAGAACAAAGCAAATGGTCTCGTACAATTTATTCATATCAGCAAGCAGCCATAATGCTAATGAACGATGACCTTGACGATACTGGGCGGCAAACCATTGAGCGTCTAATGAAAGATGCACCCAAGCATAAGCAACGAATTGCTGGAAAATCACTTCCAATGGAAAAGTTTATTTGTAAGAAAGTGGCACGATATTTTGCGCAAAATCATTATTTGTGCCTTCCCGCTGTTGAGTTAATGTTCGTCTGGAACACATTCAAGGTACTTGGTAAAAATTATCGGCTTTCTGACAGTATTTTCCGCTTAATTGAACGCCAAATGAAACAGTTAGCGCACAGAAATGATACTTATGAACTTGATAATCAAGCATTATGTTTATTATTACGTGGCGCTTGTTATCGACAAATGAAACAACCATTCCGTGCATTGCAGTAAGATCAAAACCACAAATTCATAAAATTAGTGTAAAAAAATAATTCCGTTTCCTTTTTAAGAGATCTTGAGGCATGTATGAACTTGGAAAGTCACGTAAAAGAGGATACATATTTGATGGCATACGCCTGTGTGGAATCAGGACTGGTGCATGCGGACGAACAAAACTACGATTTGGCTATATCCACAATTGAGGAAGCAAAGTAAGAATATTTTAAAATTATTTCACTAAGAGCCATAAAGTACAATATTGATAATTTTTATACCCTGAACAGGGTATATTAAGTTTGTCACGAAGTTTGTAACACCCAGAAGGAAGCGTCGGAGACCCTATAAAGTATATATCTAAATGATCAGTATGTTGAGCTGAGTTGATTTAGCCATATCCGTCTGTCTGTCTGTATATATACAAACTAGTCCCTCAGTTTGAAAATATCATTTTCTCTTCAAGAAGCTGCTCATTTGTCGGAACTGCCGATATCGGACCACTATAACATATAGCTGCCATACAAACTAAACGATCGCAATCAAGTTCTTGTAGGGAAAGCTTTCACATTTGACAATGTATCTTCACCAAAGTTGGCATAGGTTATTTTCTAGGGCCACGATGTAATCTCCGAAGAAATTGTTCAGATCAGTTAACTATAGCATATAGCTGCCATACAAACTGAACGATCGGAAAAAAGTTCTTGTATGGAAAACTTTTGCATTTGACCAGATATATTCAAGAAATTTGGTATAGGTTATTTCCTAAGGCAACAATGTAATCTCCGAAGAAAGTGCTCAGATCGGCTTACTATAACATATAGCTGCCATACAAACCGAACGATCGGAGTGAAGGGCTTGTATGGAAAACTTTCGCATTTGACGTGGTATCTTCACAAAATTTGATATGGATTACTGCTTAAGGTAATAATATAATCTCCGCAAAAATTGTTCAGATCGGATTACGATAGCATATAGCTTTCATATAAACTGAACACATAGTTACTAAAAAAAATGCACCTGTGAAAGATATAGTATTAGCTTCGGTACAGCCGAAGTTAACGTTTTTTCTTGTTTTATAATACTACTAAAATGAATATGCTTCAATATACAAAATTATATTATTTAGCGAAATATTCAAATTAGTATATCTTAAAAAGAAACTTTTAAAATTAACTGTTAGCTCTTTATCTTCTCATATTA
>NW_017537183.1:87734-90857 GCF_001853355.1 Bactrocera latifrons | reverse complement strand
GTTTTCTTTTTATTTCAATGGTGTCAAATATTTTTTCATTCAGCTTATATGACAGATGTTATATGTTACGTGGAAGGAACTGACAAAACCTTTTCGTTGGATGCAAACCGTTTGCCGGCTTATCCGGCCGGAAAGTTGATGTTAATGTCTGCAATAGTTTTTCAGTTCCGACCGATATACAGCCCTGATTTGCTCACTCGGCTAGACCAAGTGCAAAAAAATATTTGTGAAACGCGTAATTATCTACGGACTTTTGGCGCTCAGATCCGGTCTGGAATCCATTTTGATGTGAATACTGCGATGGACGTTTTAAAATATTTGCTATTCTCACGCATGGAGAAAGTCAAATTCCCTACAATAAGACTTCCGCCTGGTCTACCAACCTCATCACTTTTTAGTTAAGATTAATCATACACATACAACTCATTCATAACATGATACTCTTTTTTRTCAATATTTCTTTGCAAATTTTCGGAACAATGAAACCAAAGGATTTCTAAAACAAAACAATTTGTTTGATTAATTTTAGTTTTTTTTTAAATAGATTCATGTTTGCTTAACTAAAAATGAAACGAAATTTGAAAATGTGAATATAAATATGATTTTTCACACATTTTAATAGTTGCAGCTTCAAATAATATTGTTAATGTACTATATTAATTACTATATAATAAGGATAATAAAGATGATTCTATGGCATAAAATACGTGACCAGATAAACAAAAACAGATATTTTATAAAATAAACTAACTAATGTAAAAAACGTAGAGTGTCGAGTGTCACTATTCTTAATCGGTTAAAATTTTCTTCGGTACTACTTTCATTTACATCTCTTCGTAATATACAGTGTAGCAACATGTTGATATATGTATAGTAGTAATTATTAACTTGCACATGTTTAATAATTATTTTTTAATGAATCTTTTTTACGAATTGCACAGTATCGGTCAAAATTCAAATTTAATGTCAAATTTAAAAATTATAAAATGTGTGAAATTTTAAATTATTTTTGACCCATTTGATTATTTTTACTAATTTATATCCAATCGTAATAAGTAATATGAATAATCATTCATGATTATCTTACTCCACCCAGTCATTATTTAGGCTTGACACAGAAACCACCTTCAATGTTGCATCCTCAGCATTATGTATCGGATCGCAGTCATCAATGAACTCCACATGTGTGAATGGAAAATGTCCCTTTTTTCCGTTAAGCTCCCCCTCCCACTGGCCATTTATATTAGTTTTGGTTACTTTAATTACATTGCCAATCTCAAGTTTTAGTGCAGTTTTGTCGTASGCGTTGGGTACACGTGCCTGTTTAACACGAGCAAACGCTGGTAGTTTTCGCTATGTGTTTTTTAAAAAAGTATTTGTATAATCATATAAATAAATTTACTAGTTCACAAATACGTACATTTAAATCGAATCGTTTCAACGAATTGTTAAGCTTATGGCAATTCGCAGATGTTGAATGAAYCGTGGAATCATYTTYGCAAGCTACACTTGATAGAGGCGGRGAACGAAARCTGTTACYAKGTGCTAAAGTAGTGCCACAATTGCCACCACTCGATAATGRCCGATCAGTACAATTATCATCTGTATTTTTCTCACACTAAAAAAAGTTAAAAAGGTATATAATATATTATTTTCTGCCATAAATGCAAATTAATGTAATATGATTAATAATGGTGARTAAACTAACTACTTGAACATAAGGTACAGGAATTTGACCGATTTGTCCCTGCTGATTTCTGACCGTCCACCACTGATCTTCGTCTTTGCGAATTACAGTTAGGATTTCGCCACGTCTGAAAGGGAGATCATCTTGATCCTGGACGCATATCAAAAAATTTAAGTATACAAAATAATCAAAATTTGTTATATTAATAAAATATTTATASTTACACTACCCTCAAAGTCATATCTACCAATGACTTTTTCAGCCTTCTTTGGTGCAGGGCGTCTCAGCGGAGTGGTGTCAAGATAGTGCAATGTGTAAAAAGTTAACAATTTTTGTAAGTTTTCAAATAACTGATCCCCTATTCGATACAAAACTTGATTCTATTGTTGTATCTTATTTATAATATAGTTACTAACTTTGGTGTCCTCTCTATAAGTAATAAACACACGTGTACATACAACAAATTTGTTTGAATTAAAACAAATTGGATGTTAATATATCTATGACATCCAATTTGTTTTAATTCAAACTACACATAAACATACTATAAAAATGTAGAACACACGCACCTTACACACAAAACATAATCACCTGCGATGGAATTACTATCACGTACTAGAAATACACCTCGGTCGCGCTCATTCATTAGCACTTCGGTTGCATCTTGACGAGACATCGGTCCGAAATACCAACTGAAAAATATTATTGGCGTAAACATTATTTTTTATATAAGAAAATAATATAAAAACAAGAAAAAACGTTGCACCGAAGCTGTACGCTTTTCAAATAAAAAAATAAATCAGAACAAATTGTTGAGATAATGCAGCATTGTTTTGGATAAGCGAATTAGGTTGGTGTAACTGTCGTTGATATCTGCGCACAATTTAATATACGGGTGGATGAAGAAGTTCATGCAAGTGAAGAAAGTTCCTAGAGTGCTATTCACTTGGGAGTGACCAAAAATTATTCTTTTACATATGGCCAAAACAGCTCATGATGTCCGGTCTTAGACCAAGTATCGTCTGGGTAGCCAAAAAATATCCGTTCGCAAGCGAGCTAAAGTGAGAAGGCAGACCAGCCACATAAAGAATAGCTTCAATTAAAAGAACAAAACCGCGTCGGATGAGAGACCCCTTTTGATGACGACCACTGTAAACGAGCTAAGATCTGCTCGTTCAATTTGTAGGTTGGTGTAACTGTCGGTGATATCTGTGCACAATTTAATATACGGGTGGATAAAGAAGTTCACGCAAGTGAGGAAAGTTCCTAGAGTGCTATTCACTTGGCAGTGACCAAAAATTATTCTTTTACATATGGCCAAAACAGCTCATGATGTCCGGTCTTAGACCAAGCATCGTCTGGGTAGCCAAAAAATATCCGTTCGCAAGCGAGCTAAAGTGAGAAGGCGGACCAGCCACATAAATAATAGCTTCAAT
>NW_017537183.1:82423-86558 GCF_001853355.1 Bactrocera latifrons | reverse complement strand
GCCCGAAATATGGTTATTTGTTGTACTACACTCTAGCGAAGGCAAATTCCTCAAGCTACCTGGATGTCTCTCGATCGAAAAGCCACCAACCAGATCGATTATGTTGTGAAAGACGGAAGACACGTCTCGAGTGATTTAGACTTGCATACGCTCCAAGGTCCTAATATGGACTATCTCGTTGCAGCCAAGGTATGCACCCGTATCTGTGCAGCAAAAATCGCAAATCAACAAACACAATAAAGGTTCGGCGTCGAGAATATACAATCCCAGCAGACAGCTGAACGACTCTCTACTCGAGTTGCATTCTCTTGTAGAACCCCCAGGGGTGTTCTAATGACTGATGTCATATTGGAATTATGGAAGAAACGCTTCCCCACCCTGCTGAATGGAAGTGAAAGCATAGCAACAGGAGATGACGACCCGACCCTCTAATCGATTCTCTAATCGATGACGATGGAGCAAACGTTCCATTGTTCAGCCATAAAGAAGCAATTACCCGGCTCAAGAACAACATAGCAGCGGGGCTGATGGGTAGTCTGCTGAGCTATTCAAATACGGTCGCGTAAAATTGATAAGGAACATGCATCAGCTTCTTTGTAGAATATGGTCRGACGAAAGCTTGACGGACGATTGGAATTTAAGTGTGCTCTGCCCAATCCACAAAAAGGGAGATCCCACAATCTTCACCCGCTACCGTGAGATAAACCTCYTCAACATCTCATATAAGCAGGATTCTACCGAGCGTATTGTGTGAAAGTCTGAAGACTCCGTCAACAAACTGTTGGGACCTTATTAGGTTCTTTAGTCCTGGAAAATATACAGCTGGCCAGATATTCACCATGCGCCAAATCTTGAAAAAAATCCGTGAAAAGAGAATTGACASACACCACCTCTTCGGCGATTTAAAAGTCGCCTTCGACGTTGACGTTGAACAACACCAAAAACTCCGTCAGGATCGGGCAGGGTCTTTCCGAGCCGTTCGATACCAAACACTATTTATCGTGTGACTTCTTCAATCTCCTGCTGGAGAAAATGATTCGAGCTGCAGAGGTAAATAGAGAAGATACCATATTCTATAAGAATTTTCAGCTGCTCGCGTACGCCGGTTATATTGATATCATTGCCCTCAATAACCGGAGCTTAGTTCTGCATTCTCCAGAATGAAAAGGAGCGAAGCAAATGGCTCTGGTCGTAAACGAGTACAAATCTAAGTATCTCTTGCCATCAAAGAAACAGTCGTCGCACTAGCAACTTGTCTCCTACGTCACTGCTGATAGTCATAACTTCGAAGTCGTAGATAATTTCGTCCATCTTGGAACTATTATTAACACCAACAATAACGTCAGGATTGAGATCCTACGCAACAAACACCCGCGGCCAAGCGTAACTTACCACATGATTTTTTTCACTATTTTAAATTTTTTCGTTCTTTGGATAACTTTTTATGGATTTAATAGAATACGGGGAATATATAGATGGCTCGAATATATTTGGTTAACTGTTAACTTTAATCTGGCCCATTTGTAAAATTAAATTGAGACAACTTTTTTTATTTGCACACAAGTCTTTGATTTCATTATTACTAATTCTTGTAATAACTTAACAAAAGTTTTTGTTTCAATTGAAAATGGAATTACAACATATTCAAAAAGAATAACGGTAAATCTAATATGGCGTCGGTCCACCTCTAGCGGATATTACAGCTTCGATACGTGCAGGCATTGACCCAACAAGTTTCTCCAAAACACTGCTTGAATTTTCCTCCTCCCAAACACTTTCTAACATTTTTTTAGTTCTGGTTTACTTTTAGGCTTATGATGAGCAACTTCGCATTTCATTATGTGCCATAAGTACTCAATAGGATTTAAGCCGGGAGAGTTTCCTGGCCAATCCATATGATGTAATCCGAGGTCCTTGAACATTTCCACCACCTGTAAGATAATTATAAAAAAAACATTCTATTATTTTTGGTTATAAGTTGAAGGGATTAATAGTAGTCAATTTCAGAGCGTAAATTACCGATTTTGCACGGTGGCATGGTGCCGAGTCGTCCTGGAAGATGGCGTGAGAAGAATACCCATTTTGCTCCTCTACAAAAGGCACGATGGTATCCATTATGAGCTTCCTATATTTTCTGCGTTCATTATGCCATCGATAAATACCAGAGGCCCACGTTAAATTTACTTTCTAGAGTTCAATTTTTATGCATTCTTGCCCACTTTAACCGCTTAATTCTCATTTGCTTTGTCAGAAGGGGCTTCTTTGTTGGCCTCCTACCACACAGTCCGAACTCCGCAAGACGTCTCCGCACCGTTCTTACGCTTACTTCGTTATGTTGCTGCTCAAGATTTCTCCTTATTTCCACAGCACTTTTGAATCTGTCCTTAAGACTCATCCGATGTATAACGCTGGCTTCTGCCAAAGTGAAAATAACCACTTTTTCATCGCGAGCCAGTCGCTTGTATTTGGAGCTCATTTTGTATGCCTTCCGACTTAACGATTGATATATGTTTGACACAACTTATTTTTTTTTTTAATATTTTATATTTGTGAAAGTCAAAGATCACTTCGTTAAAACTTAACGGAAAAATTCCATTACCGCAACAAGTACCGTTACAATGAGTGCTAGAACACGTGTTAGCTAGAAATTTCTTAATGGTAAGTTATGTATAAGTTAATGAGTAGGCAATTGAGAAGTAAAGTCCTCTCTCGACTAACAAAGACCAAACTCTACAAGTTACTCATCATCCTCGTCCTGCTATATGGTGCAGAGGCATGGACGATAACAACATCCGATGAATCGGCGTTACGAGTTTTCAAGAGAAAGGTTCTGCGGTGTTATGGTCCTTTGCGCATTGGCAACGGCACCGCAGTCAATGGAACGATGAGCTGTACGAGGTAGGTAGGCGACATGAACATAGTAGAGCGAAATAAGAGACAGCGGATACGCTGGCTAGGTCATGTCATCTTAATGGATGAAAACAGTCCAGCTCTAAGAGTATTCGACGTAGTATCCGTCAGTAGAAGCAGAGGAAGACCTCCACTCCGTTGAAAAGACCAGGAGCAAAAGGACCTGATTACACTAGGATTCTCCAATTGGTGCGAGACATCGAAAAGGAAGAACGACTGCTACAACCGCGTAAGCGTCAATAATTAAGGATGGAATTTAAATTCGCTTGTCTTTCTGAAGTACATAAAGTGCATTCGACGATTTTTATGATAAGTAAAATTAGTCAACAAAGAATGAAGTTCCATTAAATTTTGCGAGCGGAACCAAATTTCCGGTGCCAAAACGTTCAGAATGTTGGAAAAGGCCTTCGGTGATAATCGCAGCATGTGGTGATTGATACAAATGAGAACGCGACAACAACAACTGAAGATCAACACGTCACTAAAGTAATTAGTGCTTGAGAATCGACGACTGTCAGTCAGAGGTCTTACTGGCATCGTTGGCATGTGGGAAGGATTACTGAAAATCATTTTTAAAGATCATTTCGGACTAAGAAAAGTAAAAGCATGACTATTTCCAATATTACTAAATTTTTTCGAAAACAGCGTCCCGCTAACGTCGGTGAAATAATGCTTTATTCATACCAGGGGGTTATGAAACGTATTATTACTGGCGATGAGTCTTGACTTTAATGCGTCCTTTCCCCTAAGGTATTCGTAAAAAACAGGCCGGAACCATGGGCCGATGACTCTTGGTTTTTGCGCTATGATAATTCACCGTCATATACTACATTGATTTTTCGTGAGCCAAATTTTCAACCAATATCGTGCCGCAACCACTGTATTCGCCTGATGTAGCTCTGTGTTAACTGAAAACATTAAACATGAGTTGTTACGCGAGTTACATCATCAGATGACTCCACCACTCCCAGGCTGTTACAGCTTAATGTAATAAGTATTTTGTTTTTTAAATAATAAAATAAAATAATAATTATTTATATTTTACAATTATAAATACATACATATATACAAATGTTGCAAAATAGCATAACAAAATACGGTACGACGATCGTGTACATACAAACACACATTTATATAATAGGTTTTCGAAAAAATCTTGCGGTATTTCTTGCGGTGTTTTTACTGAATTTTCAATTGTTCATAAATTTTTTTTTGATGACTCATG
>NW_017537183.1:71399-81693 GCF_001853355.1 Bactrocera latifrons | reverse complement strand
GTGTTTTGTTGCCAGCTCAGAAAACAGATCAGAGTGCCCTGCCAGCTGACAAGTGAGAGAGCAAGAAAAGAGATTCTGATCAAGTTATCTATGATAAAGGTCACGAACAATTCCTGCATACTTATGTAAATAGCGCATTGATCTATTCAGCGAGCTCTCAACTGCTCAAAACATAAGTTCTTTCAGAAGCATATACATACATACATACGAGTCCAAGTATTAGGGTGTACCTAAATACTAACAAATATTCTCAAAACTTCAAATTAAAATATAAATAAATAATATCGTTTAGCAAGTATATAACAAATGACATTAATAAAAAAAAATCAAATAACCCGTTTATACGAAATAAACTCTTATTTATTGAAAAGAGAATTTGGTTTACATTGAGGAAAATTTACCATACAGTAAAAATAATTAATAATAATAAAACTCAAAATACCTCTGCAGGAGCTACGAGCTCAAAACAGGTTGCTAAATTTACTTCAGAAAGTGACAGTTTATTTAAGATATTGCTCTAGATTTGCTTCTTCACCGAGTCATGAAAACTCTGAATCGTTATTAGGAATAAAAAACCAAAATCTTAGAAATTTTTGGACTCGCCTCCAAGCGGCTCATGACGCCATTGTAGATACTGACTATTCAGATCTAAAACAAAATTTTAAATTATCTGTTTATGCCAAATACGAAAACTGCTTAGACCAGTACGAAGATACAAAAGCTTTGATATCCGATCAACTAAAGCTAATTAAAACAATTGCACCAACTCTCCACAGTAGAGTAGAGCTGCCACAAATAGGCAGTCAAAAGGAAAGTTCAGGCATCCACCTCGAGGTGCCCGCATGTGATACCGAAACATTTTATGGAGGTTATGAAGAATTGCCGTCCTTCCGGTACATGTTTACATCCATTTTCATCAACCATCCACAACTATCGAAAGCACAAAAATGGTATCACTTCAGATACAAAACAAAAGCTCAAGTAGACGAAATAGTCAACAGTTTGCATTAAGTGACAACAATTTCAATTTGGCTTGGGAAGCTCGAACGAAAGAATACTGGTCGATAAACAGGTAACGACACTATAAAACTTGTCTAAACTCAAGAAAGAAACAAGTGAAGAATTTGAAAGACTACAATCCACTGTTTCTAATTGTTTGTCGATTCTGTCGACACAAAATATTCCCACAGACAGCTGAAACCCAATTCTGGTAAACATTTGCACCGCCACATTACCAAAAAAGTCGTTACTTCGATGGCGATACCAACGAAAATTGCGAAAGGTTAGAAGAAAAAATAATCAAATCTAAGGACATTAAACACGACCTAAATGGAAGAATAGACCCCAAGTTAGTAACAAATACAATTCAAACAAATGCTTTCACAAAACGCAATCCTTCACGTCTGAACAAAGAAATCAAATGTCATGCGAACTATGCTCGAGAGGGCACAAGCTTAAAACTTGCGAGAAGTTTAAAAAATTTAAAATTAATGAAAGGAACAACTTTGTCAAATCAAAAAGACTACAAATTGCTTGTCCCACTCACACAATCTTAATAATTGCGGAAGCAAATTTAACTGCTTATATTGTCACAAAAGACACAATACAATGCTTCATTACAGCAAATAGCCCATCTCTCCCCAAAGAAGCTCTTATACACAAAGAACCACGGGTATAATTGCAAAGCAAATCTCGAAACCCAAAATTCGAAAAATTGCCAAGGAACACATTGTTGCTCAAAGGCACAAAAAGCTCAAACGCTACACAGTGAACACAAAAAATGGCCGATAGTAGTACGTATCACTAGAGCCACAATTTTTCAATATTCCACTAATTGGTATAAAAAAGTCAGAGTTACCTCTGAAAGTCCCTATATTAAAAATGCATACAAATTTTCGGCCCAGCGGGATGGCTTTCGCCAATAATGTGAAAAAAAAACAATTCTGAACAAATCCTAGAGCGGTGGCGGGCTACTCAACGCAAAATTAGTGCATATGCACTATAACGTAAAATATAACACAGTTTTATCAAAAGGTCGAAAAATCGAAACTTTTCACAAATTTTCAAAAATAAATAACATCTCAAAAGAAAGTTAAGGGATCACCATTCTCCCAATGCGATACAGTGACGAAATTCACTCACAAAAAGCAAAGGTCGTTCTTATCGCATCTATCTAAGGGCTCCTCATATGAGTGGGTTATGGGAATCAGCTAAACAAAGTATCAAATTAATTATGAAGAATTCTCTACTTTACGAATCGAAGCCATTCTCTCGCAAGATCCCTCTAATTTCATAGTCCTAACTCGTAGGATAAGGAGTACCCATTCTGGCCATATCTGAGCCAACTGTGGAGATATTATCCGTCAAAAAATACATAAAATGCAAACCTTTTCAGAAAAGGCAAATAATTAACAACCGGTATACCAAACTGATAAAATAATAAATCGTAAATAACCACTAACTAATTAATACAAGCAAAGAACTGTTTTGCTATTATAATACAATAAGTCGTCAAAACACGCAAAAGCAATTACTATCTCAAGCACCAATACTTACACAAAATAAAATTTTCTATTAAAACCAAAATCGCTTCTTACAGCTAATATTCTGCACCCTCGGCTACCCCAGCAACAGTAAGCCCAATTACATGTCTCAGATTATATATATAATACTAGGCAAAATATTCGACTAGAGGCCCAGGATGTTTAAATGAGTTAAGCATCCACCCCCTCTACTCGGTAAAACTGGCGCATACTAATACGACAGCACAATTCACCACAACTAATGACACTACAACACAACTATACATACATCAGTGGTCGGCATGAGAGGATCTGTCACTGTGTTGGTGAGCACGAAACCAAAGTAGCCCAGTGAGAAGTTTTAATTATAATTAAGCAAATTTTATAAGCAAAATTATAAAACAAATTATTCTTCAATAAAATTCTAATCTAAATAATCTAAGTATTCTTTTTTACGTAACCAATCAGATATTTTTTTGCAAAAAAATATATATTTTTCTTTAAAAAGACATTTTCGTTCTTTTTCATCTAAATAATTA
Organism: Bactrocera latifrons; assembly: GCF_001853355.1. Lineage (NCBI taxonomy): Eukaryota > Metazoa > Arthropoda > Insecta > Diptera > Tephritidae > Bactrocera > Bactrocera latifrons. Next base: position 78,632 of record NW_017537183.1, on the reverse strand, counting down.
ATAGTATAATGAAAATTAACAAAGTGTCTTTTAAGGATATATTCCCTATTATCTTTAAAGACTTGGAAAATAAAAGGCATTTACAATCATAAAATATTTCTCGCAGGGCATATTTGGTTTTGCGCCATAGTCTTGCGTGATGTTAAGTCGTTACTGGCTCGACAACGACTGAACGATAGAGCGTAAGCGTACGTGTGAAGTTAGTTTGCACAATTGTGCTAAGAAATGCCGACCACAGCTTTACATGCACATATGTATATATAGTACATACATACAAGTCAAAGTATTAGGGTGCACCTAAATACTAACATAACGACGTAAAAGGGGTTAATAAATTAAAAGTGCGGATATTTTCAAACTTAAAACTAAAATAAAATAAATAAATAAATAATATTATTTTACAAAAATGGTTAAAAACGCCACTAATCAAACTACACCTGCAGGAGCTAAACGCCCAAAAGAGATTGCTTAATTCATTTCATAAAGTGACAGTTTGATAAGATACTGCACTAGATTTGCCTCTTCATCGATTCAAGAAAACTCTGAATCGTTATTAGAAATCAGAAATCAAAATCCTAAAAATTTTTGGACTCGCCTCCAAGCGGCTCATGACGCCATAGTAGATTCTGACAATTTAGATACACACAATTTCGAATCCTCGGCTTACCTAATATACGAAAACTGCTTAGACCAGTACGAAGAAACAAGAGCGATGATCTCCGATCAATTAAAGCTATTAAAATCAATTGCACCTACTCCACTTCCGAGAGTAGAGCTGCCACAAATGCGACAATATCAAGAGGCAAGTTCAGGCATCCACTTCGAGGTACCCGCCTGTGACACAGAAACATTTTATGAAGGTTATGAAGAATGGCCGTCCTTCCGTGATATGTTTACAGCCGCGTACATAAACCATCCTCAATTATCACAAGCGCAAAATTGTATCACCTCAGACACAAAACTAAAGGTCAAGCAGGCATAATAGTAAAACAGTTCGCTCGTAATGACGATAATTTTAATTTGGCTTGGGAAGCTCTAAAAGCTAGATACGAAAATGAAAGAATACTGGTCGACAAGCAAGTAACGACACTAATGAACTTGCCAAAGATTAAGAAAGAAACAAATGTAGAACTCTTCACATTTCAAATTGTTTGTCGGTTGTATCGACACTAAATATTTCCACTGACAATTGGGACCCTATTCTGGTAAACATATGTACCGCAGCATTACCAGAGAATTTGTTATTTTTGCGGAAGCAATCACTCTCATCAAGAAGAAGATGCCCAACGTCGCAACAAATTAAAGATTTTCTGACTACCCAATATGAAATTGCGGAAAGAGTAGAAGAAAAAAATAACCAAAACTAAGAACACTAAATACGACCAAAATAGAAGCTTCAATAGACCCCCAAGCTAGAAGCAACAAAATATTAAACAAAAGCTTTCACAAAATGCACTTGTTCACTAACACGTGTTTGAACGTAATTGTCGTTCCTTTTAAGTCGTTCGTGAGTTATAGCGTCGCAAACATGGAGCAAAATAAAGAGAAAATACGGCATATTTTACAGTACGACTACAATAAAGGCAAAAATGCATCTCAAGCCGCCAATAAAATTTGTGCAGTTTATGGATCCGATACAGTTTCCATTTCCACCGCACAACGATGGTTTCAACGTTTTCGTTCTGGTGTAGAGGTGGTCGAAGATGCGCCACGCTCCTGTAATCGAAAATTGGTCGAAAGAGACCGGCATAATAGCAGCCGTAGCATCGGTGAAGAGCTGGGCATGAGTCCACCGTTATAAACCATTTGAAGAAGCGTGGCGTATGGGTGCCACACAAATTGACGCAAAAAACATCTTTGACCGTATCGCCGCATGCGAATCGCTTCTGAATCTCAACAAAATCGTCCTGTTTTTGAAGCGTATGGTGACTGGCGATGAAAAGTGGGTCACTTACGATAATAGCAGGAACAGTCAAAAACGCTACTGCTTTCCTCCCTTTTCCTTCCTCATCGGCAAAATGTGTGCCCAGTGAAAAACGTGGCAAAAACGCAGAATTCAGCCATCTTTGTTTGTTTTCATTTGGACAGTGTTACCATTGCCCAATACGCATATATAGTTTTGTACACATCTATGTTTTCAATAACAATTTTTTATAATATAAAACATCAAAACTGAAAACAAATAGTTTATATATTCATAAGTAATAGCATTCGACTACAATTTTGAGTTATTTTAAGAAAATTTCAAACATATTGAACAGATTAAATTATACAAGTTGATAATTACTACAGTGTATAGATATTGGCAACCCTGGGTTGTGAGAGAGCAATCAGCTGACACGTTTAGACGGCAAAAACCAAAATGCTGCAGATTCTCACGTCATCCGACGTCAAAGAGAGAAGGGAGTAGCGTTTTTCACTRGGCACTTACATTGCGCGCCCATAAGATAGGTCGAATCAGCTGACACGACCCACGATTCTGCGTGTTTGACTGTTCCTGCTATAACGTAAGGCGCAAACGGTGGCCAAGCCTGGATTGACGGCCGGGAAGGTTCTTCTGTGTGTTTGGTGGGATTGGCAGGGAATCATCCACTATGAGCTGCTCCCCCAAACGCTCAATTCGGACCTGTACTGCCAAAAACTGGACCGCTTGAAGGCAGCACTCATGCAGAAGAGGCCATCTTTGATAAGCAAAGGCCGAATTGTCTTCTATCAGGACAACGCCAGGCCACACACATCTTTAGCTCCGGGATCTCGGATGGGAGGTTCTTTTGCATCCACCGTATAGTCCGGATCTCGCACCAAGTGATTACCACCTGTTTCTGTCCATGGCGCACGCGCTTGGTAGTCTGAAGTTGGTCACAAGAGAGTCCTGTAGAAATTGGCTCTCCGACTTTTTTGCCAATAGGGAAGCGAGCTTCTATGAGAGGGGCATTATGAAGTTGGCATCTCGTTGGGAACGCGTCATCGGACAAAACGGCGCATATTTTACTTGAATCGCATTATTGTGACCAATTTTATGAACAATTGAAAATTCAATAAAAATACCGCAAGACCTTTTTGACAACCTATATCTTGCGAGAAGTTTAAAAACTTAAAGATTAATAAACAAAACAATTTTGCCAGGTCAAAAAGACTTTGCACAAATTGCCTGTCACATGCGCATAGATATACAAATTGCAAAAGTAAACAAATTTATTTGTTTATATTGTCAAAAAAGACATGATTCAATGCTTCATTACAGCACATACCCCATCACACCTCAAAGAAATGCTTACACAAAAAGAACTACGGATTTAATTGTAAAAGCAAATCCCGAAACCCGAAATTCGAAAAATTGCCAAGAGACACCATATTGCTCAAAGGAACAAAATGCTCAAATGCTTCACAGCGAAACACAAAGTGGACCAGCTACAGAACTAGTTACCACCAATCCAACTCAAGTTGAGTATGATGCAAACAAAGACTTAATTCACAATTAAGGAAATTTCAAAAGTTAAAGAAACTTCCCCTCAAATCAAACAAAACTCTAGAAGATCAGTATTGTGAAGACTTCTCTAAAGATACAACTACTCGGTCAAATAATGGCCGGTACGTCGGTACGACTAGCACTCAAGCCACCGTTTTCCAACACTCCACGAATTAGCACCAAAAACATAGTCAAATTCCCTTTTACAACCTCACATAAAAACACAGATATATGTAACTTTTCGACCCCGCAGGAAGACTTTCACCAACAATGATACAAAAATCGTTCTTAAAAAATTTCATGTTATGTGGTGCGCTACTAAACGCCAAATTAGTGTATATGCACCAGAGAGCTGCAACGAGTATAATAAAATCAGAACAAACAGTCCTGTAAAAACACAATAAAATCAATTCAGTTCAGCATAGACAACATTGTTAATCAATTCGAGTAGCCGCCGGCGTCAACTGATCTGATGCAACACGAACAATCTGTTCTTCGGCAATCACGATCGTGTAAACGGTATGGCTGGCTTCGGTTGCAATCGTATCATGTAAGTTCATAGCGTTGCGACGATTGTTTGAATTGAAGTGAAGCTTTGGGTAAACTATATGTAAATCTATGGGTAAATCTATGAGTACAGCAAACAACAACAATTTTGTGCTGGACTGATTTGAATCATGTGTGGCAAAAAGTGTATCAGCTTTGAAAATGTGCGCATGTTACAAATTTTCGAAGCGTAAACAATGGAAGTTCCATCGAGAACGTACAAATTATAAGTTTACTTCAATTACTTTTTAAATATCAACTTTATTAAATTAAAGTATTTTTACAAAAAGATCTTAAAATATTATCTTCCTTTAGCAACCAACGTGTCCTGCCAAAAAGGTCTATTTGCCACGAACCGAACAGCTGTTAATTCTAATTGGAACAAGCTGAACCACATCTCGCTGTTAGCTGCTCTCACAATTATTCAATTAACTTGTATTGGAGTCGTTTGCTGCTAAATGCACTGATCGCTCTCACATTAGTTCGCTCACGCTTGTTTTCGAACTATTTTCTATGTTAAGTCGCAGTTCTCCAACAATTAGGTTTATGTGAATGATGTCTTCGCTGTTGTTATAAAATGATCGCTCTCACGGCAATTGGTTCGCACTTGCTTTACAACTACTGGCATGTAAAGTAGTAGCTGTTAACTACAGTGATCGCTCTCACAGCGTTCGGTGCTCACTTGCCTAACAGCTTTTATCAATGCCTTTACGTGGGTGACGAGCAGTTATTACTGCTTTCCCTCCCCTCCTCCCCTTCTAAATGAGGGATTTCCGCGATCCTCAACAATAATGCCTAAATTAATTTCATTTGTATGATTTGATAGGTTATCACAACAATATTATTGCATAAACGTCTGACCAATTACAGTGTCGCACATAGAATAGATTGAGTTATAGTTTTGTATGGTTATGGTTGAGTCACTTTACTTTTGGCATTAGTTCCGCAGACCCATACATACTATATTGCAACAGGAATGAGTTACAAGTTAATGACTGAGATAGAGAGAACGACGATTATGAGTGGTCGAGCATTGAGAAATTTTACAGCAGTTTAACAGCGGCATGATGAATCCATGAGAGCTCTAATATGCTGGTATTTGTGAGCAAGTTGCAATTACATGATTGCCAAGTCGGTTTTTCTTAAATTTACTGTGGTGTTAACTTATTACCTAGTCTAGTATTTCTTTTTACCATAACTTTATCTCCTTCTTTAAAAACACGCTCGGTTCTGTTTTTGTTGTGACTTGTGAGCTCTTTTTGTTGCGCACATCTAATACGTTCAGATACTTCATTATTCGGTTCATCAATGGTGGATCTAAATACGTCTACTGGCCTCATTTTAGTAAAAGAATGTATTGTTTTGTTATACTCAATGGTTGACAGCAAGATTAGATCCATCATCATCAATACATCTTTCCAACTTCAGGCATCTAGCAGTTTCAATTAAAGTGCTATGAAATCACTCTACCTGACCATTGGAGCAGCTATGCAAAGGTGGAGCATTGATGRTATTAATACCAAAATTATTGGAAAGAAGTTGTCTGACAGTGTTTGAATTCAACGATTTTTCGTTGTCACAATAAATAATTTTTGTCTTTGGAAAAATGTTCAAAATTTGTATTATTTGGGGCTTTATGTCCAAAATTGTTCTCGACGCTATGGTCTGAACGATTGCGATATTTGAGAAGTTGTCCACACAAGTCAAGAAATACTTTGAGTCGATAGAAAAAATGTCATTATGCAGGATCTCTTCTGAGTATAGTGGAATGGGTGTATCTGCTATTTTATGTTTCCGATGCTGCCAATTTTACTTCGATTTAGAGCAGATCCTACAGTTTAAAACAACCTCTTTGGCTTTCTTTTCAATCTTTGGGAAGAAGTAGTCCCTCAAGATTTGCTTAACATTTTCGTGTGCTGCACGGTGTGCACGTTTATGCTCCGCAGCTGTTATTTCCAAGTGATCATTCGGGTCAAAAATGTCCGTTACATATGTTTTAGTGCATTTATTTTTTGTACTTGGAAACATTTGCACCAAGTCATGCTGAATGTAGGCTAGTATGGATAAATTACAATGAATTGCGTTAACTACATTAGTATTCACAATGTCTTGAATAGTTCCTAAGAGCGTGCTTCTGTCACAAAACTGTATGCAGTGTCTAGTTTTATTCCCAAAAATAATGAAAGTTCGTTTTGATGGAAACTCACTTTCTTCAATAATTATTTGATTCCTAAAACAATTAACCGGTTTTTCAACTACCTCTATGGTGTACGTTGACGATCTTTCGCTGTGAATCGTGGCTGAATCTGAGTTCATATTTTCGTCCATCATATTAACTTGCTGTCGCGAAAGAGCATCGGCAACGTAGCTTTCTTTTCCAGGCTTATAATAAAGCTTCGCATTATGTTCGTCGCTAAATGCTTTCCAACGTATAATCTTTGCATTTGGATTTCTGTCAGACACTTCAAACGTTAGCGGTTGATGGTGAGTAAAAATATTCAATTGGCGTACACCATAAAGATAGTTACGAAGGTTTTTTAATGCCCAGACTGTGGCCAAAAGTTCCCTTTCATTAGTGGCAAAGTGAAGCTCATTGTCTTTTAGGGTTCTGGAAATCATAGTTATTGGTCTGCCTTCCTGAGAAAGAACGGCACCCAGGCCACGGTTGGACGCATCCGTAGTTAAATCAAATGCTTTTTTAAAATCGGGGTAAGCGAGCATTACGTCTTCCGATACTAAGATGTGTTTGAGTTTCTCAAATGCTTGCAGTTGCTTTGAATTTAAAAGTATTTTCACTCTTTTGGATCTGTAAGCGCTAACTTTTCCATTTTCCCCCTTCAAAATATCAGTCAATGGTTTGGGTATACTGGCAAATTCTTTCACGAAGCATCTATAGTAGCTTGCTAATCCTAGAAAGGACCTGAGACCGTACAAGGTTTCGGGGGTTGGGAAGTTTAGCATTGTGCTAACTTTATATGGGCACGTCTTAATGCCACCCCTTGATAMAATAAATCCGAGATACTCTGTTTCAGTTTTGAAATATTTGGACTTGTCGACTGACACCCTCATGTTAGCGTCATGTAGACTGTTCAAGATCCAGTCTATGTCTTTAATGTGTTGTTCTTTAGATTCGGAATAAATAATAACATCATCTACATAAACAAAGCAGCTTTTTCCTATCGTTTCCCTTAAGATGTCGTCTATGGCTCTTTGAAAAA
>NW_017537183.1:62816-71369 GCF_001853355.1 Bactrocera latifrons | reverse complement strand
CATCAATGCCCTTCTTGTTCACGACCCAAATGGGGTTATTGTAGGAAGACGTAGATCGTCTTATAACACCATTTCGTAAAAGCTCTTTTATTTCATTGTTAACAAAGTCAACTACCCCCTTGGATATGGATACATCTTAGAATAAGTTCTTCATGTTTTGTAGGAATCCTAGCAACTACATTTGTGTTATATGGCAGTGATTCGTTCTGGTCGGCGAAAGCCTGTGATCTTTTTTTAATCATATTTGAAAAATTCTCCTATTGCAAGAGGTACACTTTCCTGTTGAATTTTCAAAGCATTAATTCTGTCAATTTTGATAAAATATAATTTTTCAATTCCACAATCATTAACATTTAAATGAGTTAAGCATCTACCCACTCTACCCGGGAAAAATGGCGCACCCTAATAAGACAGCTTAATTCACCACAGCTGATGACACCAACACAACTCAAAATACGTATACGCTCACTCATCAAAAAGGATGGACAAGGAGAAAGCAGATACAATTCGATCTATACAAGCCGCGCATTCGCTTCTTCACTGCGCCGCGTCGACACCTTTCGACGCACATCATCAATTCGGTACTTTTCTTTCGTTACACGCATCCGTGCTTACGTTCACACTCAACTCAATTCTCCGTCAACAATACCCGTCCCGCCCGCTTAGTTAGCATTTCGGCAACAGCGATTCTTCATACGTTTAAGTCGATTACTTAAATAATTAAAATCCTTAATTTTAACTAAACAATATTTGTACAAACTAAAATATTTACGTGCTAAATAGATTTATCAACTAAACTTCAGCGAAACGGAGATTTTTATTTTACTTGTGCGGGAGAGCCAGTTAATGGAATCACAAATAAAGATATACTGGGTGCAAATTTAATCATTCACCTTTTGGAAGGTCCACGACTGCATTGACTTGCGTTAGCAGGTCAAAACCAATCATCGCGTCAAAGCTTACTAAATTACATTTACATTAATACAGGAGGTCACTTAATTTGCTGACCTTGATTGCCAGTATTAGAAGGGATTTGCCGATTATTAGAGACGTGCATATTTTGGGACTTATTTTGCTGTAAAAAATTTCTTGTGGAATTGTGTGTTTGATGCAAACATGTATCGTTCATGATTTGCTTCTACTTCCTGGGCAAGTGCCAAAGCAGAAGGCAAATCTGTTGGACGAGTGGAAAATAGTATATCGCAAAGGGTCTTCCTAAGGCCAGAGACAAAAGCACGTAATGCATCTAACCTATATTTATCATTTATTGACTTAGCTATGTGACTTTGATATGTCATGATAGTTTTATTGGTAAGCAACGTAAGCTTTCTTTCTACTTCGTCGTAGAAATTTAACACTGTAAGATTTCCTTGCCTCAAAGCACTTAGCACCTGTTCAATTAAATATATAGGTTGCTTACACAGTACAACAGCTAATCTGTAGGGTGAGAAATTCCAAGTGAGGGTGATGGTAATAGGTCAGTATAGTAAAACCCTGAAAGGGTTTAGCGTTCGTATGTGTCAGTTTTTTTTTTATGACCTTTTAAATTTTTTTCTTATTTCCCATGGTTTTCCATCCTAACAAATTAATTTTTTCCAATCAGGCGTACTAAATGGTCCAGATATACGAAAGCTGATTAAAAGTGACGCATTCAACAATATTTTGATTGACGCTGAATTGAATGCATGACAGGCAATCAAAGAAGTAATAGAAGGCTTGTGGGAAAGCATCGTTCTAACAACTACCATGTTTCTGTCGCAAGGATGTTAAGAGCATTTTCGGAAATTGTTTTTTTTTTCCTTTCCAAACCCTTTGAGGGTTTTACTATACTGACCTAGTACCAACACCCTGACTTGGAATTTCTCACCCCCCAGACAATAATCTCAAAAATGTTCCACAGTTTTATTAGCGTACATGAAATCTAATCTTGCCACTATAGCCTTAAAGTTAAGAACAGTGTTGAAAGACGCTAAAATAACATCTGCAGCGCCTCTTATGTTGTTTCTTATAATGGCCACTGCCTTATAATGTTTAGCGCTTTCATCATAAGGTTCATATAATTTATAGGCCGTATGTGCGGCTTGCCTCCGTGAGACGTAATTCTTGTAAATCTTTTTGAGATTTCGTTCAACTTTTTTTCGAATTCCTCGTTTTGTGAGCTTAAGGCGGCTGATACCGCAGCTGTTACTATAGCAGTTAACTCCTCAGTATTCATTTTTGGTTGATCTTTATCTTTTAGAACTAAACTATTAAAAAGGCTCGCTAAATCTACGTCGCACATTAAGTATTGACCGCACAAAAACCCGGTACAATAAAATACCGTCTTATATCAATCACAAATCAAGTTAGATTTATAATAAGGTTTCAAAAATACCTACATCGAATTCCAATGATGATCATAGTATTTAAATATATTTATTAAGAAAAAAGGCACTGTGCAAGTCACTTACGTAATTTACTTTCTCTTAGCACGTGGTTTAGTTTGTTACATCCATAAAAAATTTTGTTTATAGGTGAGCCAAGCCGTAAGATATCACAGCAGGTGTCTCAAAAATTGGTAGAACCCAGTGATTTTTCCAGCAATGGTTAGCTTTTCATGCTTTTCCCCAAAGCATCCAATTTAAAGCAAAATAAAAAACGTGGTTTAAGCTCCTCTGTGGGCGGGTTCCTTTTTGGTCAGCAGACAGCAATGTTCACGTGTTAGTTTTAGTTTTTCGGAACTTTTCAGTATTTAAAGAAATCCGAAATTTTAATAAAATTGAGGCTAAAGATTTTGCTAGCCCCATTTTGGGCGCCAATTATAATTTTACTTTCAATTACTTTTAAATTTCAACATTATTAAATTAAAGTATTTTTACAAAAAGATCTTAAAATATTATCTTCCTTTAGCAACCAACGTGTCCTGCCAAAAAGGTCTATTTGCAACGAAACGAACTGATGTTAAACTGATGTAAAATTTATTAAAATTTATTACTCGATGCAGTTCTCTGTGCATATCAGATAAACATAACAAAATTGTATAAAAATTGTATAAAAAAGTAAAAAACAAAAAATGTCACTTTTCATAAATTTTATAGAAATAAACAAAATCTCAAAAAGAAGGAATCCTCATTCTCCCAATGCGATACAGTGACGTTGGTTACAAAAGGCAAAGGTCGTTCTTATCGCACATATCCAAGCGCTCCTCATATGTCTGGGTTATGGGCATCAGGTGAACAAAGTATAATTATAAAGAATTATCTACTCCACGAAACGAAGGTGGTATCTTTGGTACTACGGTCGGTAGATTCAGCCTCCACGACGAAACATCCCTAAATGGGTATCTGTAGTTGTAGATTCCAGCATAAGAAGATTCATCAAGCTACCTGGCTGTCTCCGGATCGGAAAACCACCAACCAGATCGATCATGTTCTGATAGACGGTAGACATGTCTCCAGTATTTTAAATGTGCGTGCGTTCCGAGGTCCTAACATCGACTCGTACCACTATCTTGTTGCAGCCAAGATTTCGCACCCGCCTCTGTGCAGCAAAAAACGCACGCCATCAAACACAAGGAAGGTTCAACAGCGGGAAGCTGCAATCACAACAGACAGCCGAACGATTTTCTACTCGGCTTGCACTCCTGCTCTCTGAGAGCACTCGTCAACAACTCGGTATAAGGGAACTATGGGACGGCATTTCAAACTTCTTACGTATAGCTGAAACCGAAACCATTGGTTTTCGGAAAGTACAATAGAACAGCTGGTACGACGAGGAGTGCCGTGTCGCAGCGGAAAGAAGACAGGCTGCCTACCTAGCAACTTTACGATCGACCACAACACGTGCGGGATGGGATAGGTACCGAGAGTTGAGAGGGAAGCAAGACGCATTTGCAGACAGAAAAAGAAAGAGGCCGAAATGCGTGAGTATGAAGAGCTTGATAAGCTGTCCAACAGGGGTAATGCTAGAAAATTCTACGACAAAATGCGGTGGCTTACAGAAGGTTTCAAGACCGGAGCATACTCTTGTAGAACTTCCAAAGGTGATCTAGTCACCGATGCCCAGAGCATACTTAAATTATGGAGGGAACACTTCTCCAGGATGCTGAATGGCAGTGAAAGCACAACGCCAGGAGAAGGCGAACCCGATTCCCCAATCGATGACGATGGAGCAGACGTTCCATTGCCCGTCCAGGAAGAAGTTCGAATAGAAATTACCCGCCTGAAGAACGGGCCGAGCTATTCAAACACTGCGGCGAAGAACTGATAAGGAGCATGCATCAGCTTCTTTGTAAAATGTGGTCGGACGAAAGCATGCCCAACGATTGGAATTTAAGTGTGCTATGCCCAATCCWCAAAAAAGGAGACCYCACAAWCTGCGCCAACTACCGTGGGATAAGCCTCCTCAAYATYGCATATAAGGTTCTATCGAGCGTATTGTGTGAAAGATTAAAGCCCACCGTCAACAAACTGATTGGACCTTATCAGTGTGGCTTCAGACCTGGAAAATCAACAACCGACCAGATATTCACCATGCGCCAAATCTTGGAAAAGACCCGTGAAAGGAGAATCGACACTCACCACCTCTTCGTCGATTTCAAAGCTGCTTTCGACAGCACGAAAAGGAGCTGCCTTTACGCCGCGATGTCTGAATTTGGTATCCCCGCAAAACTAATACGGCTGTGTAAACCGACGTTGTGCGAAACTCAAAGCTCCGTCAGAATCGGGAAGGACCTCTCCGAGCCGTTCGATACCAAACGAGGTTTCAGACAGGGCGACTCCCTATCGTGGGACTTCTTCAAAATGATTTTGGAGAAAATAATTCGAGCTATTGATATTGATATCATCGGCCTCAACACCTGCGCCGGTAGTTCTGCTTTCTCCAGACTGGACAAGGAAGAAAAACAGATGGGTCTGGCAAATCAAACAATGGTCCTTTACGCGTTGGCTACGGCGAGTATCGCACTTGATGGAACGATTAGCTGTATGAGATATAGTATATGACGACATTGGCATAGTTCAGCGAATTAAAAGACAGTGGCTACGCTGGCTAGGTCATGTTGTCCGAATGCACGAAAACACTCCAGCTCTGAAAGTATTCAACGCTGTACCCTCCAAAGTCATTTTCAGCATTTATTCTGAGCCCTCATGTACTCTACTATCATTATGCCGATATACATTCCATCGCATAAACATATACAATACTAGGAAAAATATTCGCCTAGGGAGCCAGGATGTTTAAATGAGTGAAGCATCCAGCCACTTTACCCGTAAAAACTGGCGCACCCTAATAAGACAGCTTAATGACCAATTCCCACGACAGCCGGTTCTACGTACCGGAATTGACTCGGATTTCATCCGACCAAGGACCGTTTTTCGCCGATCTAACCCCGTTTGGTTTGGTGAGTACTAATTTGTGTTTGTCGTCATTAGAGCAACGCCTTGCAGAAGGTATGCTCCGTATCCCCCTGACTCGTGCTGGCATTGAGTCCAACCCGGGCCCGGAGGATTTCTTCTGCTGCGTTTGCGCGAAAAGGCTCCATCCAAACTCCACTTCGGTCAGGTGCAATACATGCAATGGATGGAGCCATCTTAAGACCTGTTCAGGCCTGAAGACTCATAGGCAATACTGCGACACAAGCCTCTACGGCTGTGCAATCTGCACACAGTTCGCGCGCGGCGCCGCCACTCAGCCTGAGTGGCCAACAGAAAACCTCCACGGTTAGGAGCTCACACAGGCAACAAAGCTCCACACTCTAGTCCGAGAAACCAAGCTAAACAGCCGCTCAGATCTTCTGAATTGTGCCGGTTTCAACGTTTTGTGTAAAGATCGCGAGCGAGATTATGGTGGCGGCCTCGCCTTTATATTGCACAACACCGTGCAGTATCGTCTAATCGATGAGGACATCGACCCCAGGTATACTACCCTAGAATGTCAGGGCATAGCTATCCGGTCGGCGATGTCGAGCTCGAAATATTCAATATATGCCCCCCAGTTACATGTTGCCGTACAGGATATCACCCGGCACTATATATAAGTGCGCTACTTCGTGATGAGAACCACTCTGTACTGCGACTTTACTCGCACCATGATCTTAGGCATTCCTGCCTGTCAAATGATCGTAGGGGGGTGGAGCTAGCGGAACAGATTGACGATTCGACATTCTGGACAATGTATGACGAAGAACCCACCAGAATTATGGCCACCTGTAATAGCTCGCCTGATATTACCATTGCTAACGGTGGTCTGATAAATAGCATAACCTGGCGACCTATGCTAACTCCCACATCAGCCCATCTGCCCATAATTATCTCGATCGAGAAGCTTCTTTCGTTTCTGTGGACAACCGCACCTACATTAACTTTAAAAAAATTAATTGGGTCGGCTTCACAGAATTTACCGAGAGCACCTTCCACCATTTTTATGGACGTATGCGTTGGTGAACGTCAATGCCGCAAGGTGATCGCAGCAGCTAACGCTCGCTTCATCCCGGCTGGAAAAATTGTGGAAATCCGCCCCAATTTCCCAGCTGAAGCAGCAGTTTTAGCTAACGAGCGCGACACCTTACGCCATGCCGATCCCGGGGATCCCCGAATAAAGGATCTCAATTTGGAGATTCGGCGTATGGTAAACCACCATAAGCGGACAAAATGGATAGCACCTGCAGTCCTGTTACCTCTCCACCGGTGTGAGTAAGCTTTGGGCTACTGTCAAAGCTTTGTCTAAGGGTGCGCGCAGAGTGGCCGCTTGTTGCCAAGCCGAGCCGACTGACGCTTATTGCGATTATTCTGTCGTTACAACAACAACAACAACGCTTATTGCGAGAATCAATGCGAGAAAACCGGTACTATACAAATTAGTACAAATAAGCGCGAACAGGTCATAGTGGGCGCCGAGCTGGTCAGAGCGCAAAGCTGATTGAATGCGAAAAACAGTTCCAAAGCGTATTTCAGCGCCGAAAACATTGTTTATTCTGCGAAAAGCTAGTTTTGGACATAAAATTCTTTGGAAAAAGTGAAATCAAAAATTATATGCTGTCATTCATCATTTAATGGCGTTCTTGTTGAACTTTTCTTGAGTACAGTCGTGTGTTTTGGTTTATTTAAAATGAATGTAGAACAATTAATAAGTGAAGTTTTTTCTCGGCCGGTTTTGTGGGATCAGAAAAATAAATGTTATCATAACCGTGTTTTTGTGGAAAAGCTATGGATGTCCGTTGCTTCAGAAATGAAAATACCAAGTAAGTTACATTGAAATTTATTATATTTTATTCATGCATACGAAATTACAAAATTTATATCTTATTAATCTACCATTTTTGACACTTGTTTTATTGAATTTTTTTATGATTTTTTCCAAATGTTCTCTTTGCACTTCTTCTTTTAAATTTTCGTCTAATCCCTATAAATCAATAATTATGTTGTGTAGAAGGCATATACATTTTACAATGAGTTCAGCGAACGTTTCAATGGGTTTCCATAATATTCTGAACCTTGCACTTAATAACCCAAAGGCGCATTCAATGCACTTTATAGCTCTTGAAAGCCGGGCATTAAAATATTCATGGTCTTCCGTTATCTCCTTTCGGCTATACGGCCTTAACAAACATTCTAAAAGGGGATAAGCCTCATCGCCAAGAAATACATATGGCACAATTTCTTCACTGTTTGGCAGACATGTATTTCCTGGTACAGGTAGTTCTCCACTTTTTAAAAGATTAAAGATTTTCTAAGCGCTAAAAGTGCCACCATCACTTTGCTTTCCGTATCCACCAACTTCAACCGCAATAAATTTACAGTTGGCATCGGCAATACCTTGCAACACAATAGAAAAAAAGTGTTTATAATTATAATAAATGGAGCCAGTATTTCCTGGACACTTGATTCGTATGTGCTTCCCGTCGATAGCACCAATACAATTTGGGAAGTTCCATAGCATCCAGTATTGCTCTGCAATTTCTTGAAAACATTGTTCGTTTGGCTGCGGCATATGTATAGTAAACATATTATCCCATAGAACTTGGGTTGTCTCCTTAACAATAGCTCCTACTGTTGATTTGCCTAGCCGAAACGAAAAAGCTAGTGAGGAAAATGATGCTCCAGTTGTCAGAAATCTAAATAAGAAAGTTAAAACAAAAAGTGTTATTTAAATTTATATTATATTATTTGTGTAAATTTTTGTATTTTATTGCTTAAATTCATGTATGCATATAATTTTTATCATATTTTAATTATATGGTTTTATTTGATCTTGCAGAGGAAGACTTAAAACAAAAATGGAAGTATTTACGCGATCAATTTCGATGTGAAGTACGCAAAATTCCAACTCCAAAATCGGGGGATGCCGCATCACAAATTACTTCGAATTGGCCTTATTTCTATTCTCTACTGTTTTTAAAGGACCAAATGAAATACAGAAATTTAAGTGGTAATTTAAAAGCGTCAAGTGTAAAAGCTACCCAAGAAGAGGTTGAATATGAAGAAGAAATTGAAGATATTCTCAACACTTCACAAGTCGAAGAAACAAGAGATCTGTGCGACAATGACGAGTTCAGCTGTGAAGTTCCATTGAAAA
>NW_017537183.1:59449-62336 GCF_001853355.1 Bactrocera latifrons | reverse complement strand
TTCTTTTTATTTATAAAAAAATGTATTCATGAATTTAATACAATAAATACAAATATATAAAACATAAAAAATTTCTTACCTGAGAGTTACTATCAAGCGTTCACATGGACATATGGGTACTTTAATAAAATTACTCCACTTTTTTTTTTAATTTATCATCAATCTTTTCGAGAATATAGTCGAAAGTTTCAATACTCATTCGAGTATATTCTTTAAACTTGGCAGGATATTTTCTTAAATCACTATATAAGTGATGAAATTCTSYAAAWWMMCYTCGTTTATCATTTATTGGATGTTTTCCAAATGATTTTTTATTGATAAAATACTTTAAAACAGTAGCCGAAGCTAAATACTCATCATCTGACGAATCCATATCTTTTCACTTCAATTTCACAATCACGAATGAACAACAAACCCAAATGCATACAAACATACATAAAACACAAATAATAGATAAAATATTAGCGCTGATTCTCGCATCCACTATGCCCACTCAAACTTGTTTCTCGCATGAACAAGTTCTCGCAATAAGCGTCAGTCGGCTCGGCCCGGCAACAAGCGGCCACTCTGCGCGCACCCTAATCCGAAGAGTCATGACGACGGAGTTGAAGTTCAATTCAATGATCATACCTCTTCGGACCCGAAGAACTGCGCGAGCTATTTTAGCCGGCAGTTTACACTGCACCCTTCGGTAGACAAAGCCAAACGATGTGTTAACCGACGACTGCGCAAAATGCCAAACGACAGCGCGTCACTTACTTTCACCGATGAAGAGGTTCAGGGTGCCATCAACAAAGCAAAATCTTCCAAATCCATTGGCCCTGATGGAATCAACATGCTAATGCTAAAGCATCTAGGCTCGACAGGAGTAAAATATCTCACCAAGGTCCTCAACCTGTCGCAAAGCACTCTTCAAATACCCGATGTGTGGAAAGTCGGAAGAGTGGTCCCACTACTGAATCCTGGGAAACCCGCCAACAATCTTATTGACCGATAACTCTCCTCTCCTCAGTAGTGAAGACACTTGAGGCCTTGTTACTCCCGACCTTCACTCACCACCTGAGCCTAGCCAGCCACCAGCATGGATTCCGAAAAGTGCACAGTACCACCATAGCACTTAGCGTCATAAACGCTCAGATAGTTCGTGACCTCAACCAGAAACCACCCTGTGAGAGAACGATGGTCGTAGCGTTGGACTTGTCAAAAGGTTTTGGCACAGTCAACCACACAACGCTACTGCAGACATCGAAAAACTACGCTTCCTCCAGGGCTAAAGAGGTGGACCATGAATTATCTGAACGGTCGGCAGTCATCCGTACTCTTTCGAGATGAAACATCTAAACTGAGAAGAATTAAACAGGGGGTTCCGCAGGGTGGTGTCCTCTCCCCGCTTCTGTTTAACTGCTACATCTCGAAACTCCCACAATCACCAGAGGGGGTTTCCATAACCTCGTACGCCGATGACTGTACGATAATGACGTCGGGCAATGGAATCGATGGCATGTGTTCGAAGGTAAACAACTACATCTCCGACCTTTTTCGTTTCCTCACTGCACGAAACCTCACACATTCCCCCACCAAGTCCACAGCGACCATATTCACGAACCGGACGAAGGAGTAGACTTGAGCTTAATATTGCAGTCGATGGCGTCAAAATTCCGACTGTCAATAACCCTAAGATTTTAGGCGTAACCTTCGATAGTCTATGCTCCTTCTCTCCTCATACGACCGCGATTATCGCCAAAGTACAGAGCCGAACAAGATTCTCAAGCCGCTAGCCGGCAGCACATGGGGAAAAGACAAAGAAACGTTGTTGGCAACTTACAAGGCAATCGGCCGGCCGGTCCTTAACTACGCAGCACCAATATTGTCGCCTGGATGCAGTGGAACGCAGATGAGGAAACTTCAAACCTGCCAGAATACTGCCCTCCGGGCAACGACGGGATGCCTTTTGGTGTCTCCCATAGAACACCTCTACAGTGAGAGCTTATACTTCCTATAAAGGAGCATAATGAACTCCTCTCCAAACAGTTCCTGCTGGGATGTTTCCGAAGGAATCACAGCCATCTGCTTGGAGCGGAACCGCCTCCTAGGA
The DNA here is from genome assembly GCF_001853355.1 of Bactrocera latifrons. Classification (NCBI taxonomy): domain Eukaryota; kingdom Metazoa; phylum Arthropoda; class Insecta; order Diptera; family Tephritidae; genus Bactrocera; species Bactrocera latifrons. Next base: position 60,241 of record NW_017537183.1, on the reverse strand, counting down.
GCATCCTAGACTACGTCTACGACGTCGTACAGTACGATGACCGGACTTCGGACGCAACTGACTTTCGACAAGTACTGACCGCCATTCACAATGGAGCCATCAACAACTTCACCGACACCCTCCCTGTGAATGGCGTTCTTGGAGTCAAACCAACACATATTGCAGACGAAGAGCTCCAATTGCCGCAAGAAACGCGAGTGATCCTAGCGCAACTTCGTTCTGGATACTGTAGCATGTTAAACTATTACTTATCCAGAATTGACCCAGACATACCCAATGTACAGTATGTCAAGAATGAGTTTACACATGGAAAATAAACACACTTTTTCAATTTCAGTAGAAAATATATTGCTTTTTACTTTAGTTTAACTTATTTTTTACTTTTCCATATCGTAGCTGTTAGGTATATTCTGCCACTCTTCCAGAATTGCAGTTTTAAGTGCTGTCATGTTCTTTGGCTGCCTTAGCAACTTTTTTCTTTAAAAATGCCCACAAATTTTTTATGGGGTTTAAGTCCGGGCTCTGAGCAGGTGTATCTATTACTTTGCCGCAGTTATATAGAAGACACATCCTCACATTATACTCCTTATGTTTAGGGTCGCTATCTTGATAAAATTTGAAATTTGGCTTGTTGTCTGCTATAAAGCCAAATTTTACAGCACTGCTCCACAAATTGGCTTTTAAAATTTGTAAATATTGTTTAGCATTCATAGTGTTTTCTATGAAAGCCAAATTTGACGGTCGGAATGATGTTACGCCTTTCTAGGGAAGTCAATGTCTTGCGCCATACTC
>NW_017537183.1:48690-59322 GCF_001853355.1 Bactrocera latifrons | reverse complement strand
GGGTAGACAACAGTGGTTTTTTGACAGCACATCTTGATGCATATTCGTGYCGTAGCATGGCCTGGCGCACAGTTTCATGAGAAACCTGAATATTGCACTCTTCGTTGAGTTCCTTAGCAAGAGCCCTAACCGAAATTCTTGGATTTTGATCAAGTTTTCGTGTCATTAGGCGCTGTGCACGGTCAGTAAGTTTTAATCTAGAACCTCCTCCTTGCTTTGGTTCTAGTCTTCCCTCATTTTTCCGCGCGATTTATCACATTATACACTGTTTTACGTGTTACAGAAAACATTTCTGGTAATTCTCTAACACTTTTTCCTAATTCGTGATTATAGTACAATAGTTGGACCACTTCAAATGATAACCTTTTGCCCGGCATATTAACAAAACAGTAAGAGGAATATTAGACGCGAACAAAGCAAAAATTTATCACCAACTGATTGACAAAATCATTTGAAATATCATTGCGTAGAATAGTTAACGGTAAATTACCGTTGATCGTGTAACACATGCTAATATAGTGAAAAAAACGAATAGTGAAAAGAGTTTCTTGACACTAACAAAATTGAATGATATTTGCTTTTGTTGTTTTTTGTTTGCTTTTTCCATTGAATACCTGTAAATACTGTATGTAAATATAATCGAACAAAAAAATAAGTTAAACTAAAGTAAAAAGCAATATATTTTCCTACTGAAATTGAAAAAGTGTGTTTATTTTCCATGTGTAAACTCATTCTTGACATACTGTATGTTCTGCATGCAACGAGTCCTCGCATGATACTGGCCACCCTACAAAATATTTCGGAACTTAAGATAAACAGCATAGCGGAATTAAGTAGAAGAGTAAAATAAATTATAGATAATATAACACAATATAGTGCACTAAGCGAAAATGGTGACACTATGAAAGAAATTTTTTCGAGAATGGAAATTCAGGGAATAAAACAATTAGCAGCAGGGACGTTTGCATATACAGTGCAATCAATCACATCATTGACAGAAATGACGAATGAAAATGATGAGTTTACTGAATTAGATGAAGGCAATAAGATAAGGATTTATATCTAACACTAGAGGAAAACAACTTTAAAGTTCATATCAGAAATAATAGTGTGAACATTAAAAATTCTCATTCGTAACAAAAGGAACATAGAAATATTTTTTATCAAAACAGACCAGTTTCAGGGAAATGTTGGCCACAACTCAAATTTTTCAGGACGATAACGTCCACAAAACCAAAATTCCTAACAGTATCGTTCACAATCTGGACAACATCAAATGAGTTTCTAAGGACAGCACTATATCCAAACAAGACAGCCATCGGGACATAATCATCCAAATTATTCAAGACAAATTCAAGCAAATCAAAACTACTTTCTCTCGAGAACCTGAACCCATGTACGTGAACACAATGAGTAGAAGAGGTGATCTACAAGAATTCAATACGAACGAGTAGCTTTTTACAAAATAGCCTCGGTATATTGGGAAATTAAAATTATAATTGTATTAACAATTTTTGAGAAAAAATTTTATGCTCTGGTTGACTCAGACTCAACCATAAGCATAATGAAAAAATAGTTAGTAGTTTTGAAAAATTTAAATTGTCAGTGCTTGAAAGTGAGAGCACAATGGTGAATACTTTAAACGGAATAATTGAAGCACCAAATATTAAGGTGAAGAGCCCTTGTCCAAAAGAATTCAAATATCCGGAAAACGCCAGAATGAGATAGTTATTAATGTATTTTAATAAACCATATTCGACATGACAATTTTAAAAAATAGTGCAAATCTTCCAATCCACATGAAAACCATGCAGGAGCAAGTTTATTCATTGGATATAAGTGAAATAAAGAGCATCAACCTTGATCATTTAAAATCAAATGATTGACCCAACCACATTCCAAAGATTTATGAACGACATATTGCGACAATATATAAATTAAATATGTGTCGTATATTAAGACGACATACTAATACTTTTAACTTTTTTAAAAGAGCACATAAGCTCATTGAGAAACAATTTTTTGAAATTACAAGAAAATAAATTAAAAATACAGGCAGATAAGCGCAATTTTCTTCAAAGAGAAACAAATTTTTAGGACACATATTAACGAAAAAAGGCATCAAGCCTAATCCAGATACAATTATTGCAAAGCTACAAATACCAAAAACTGAAAAACAAATAAAAGTATTTTTAGAGCAACAAGTTCCTATCGAAAATTCATGAAAGATTAATCAAAAATAGCTTATCCCATGATACAAGATTTGAAAAAGGCAACAAAATAAATGCCAAAGACCCACAATATATTGAAAGCTTTGAGAACTTAAAAACAACTACAGAAAAGGAATTTTTAGCAGTAATTTTTTCAATAACATATATTCGACAATATACATATGTATACATATATGGCAAAAAAGTTAAAATAATAACAGATCATTGCCCAATCAAATATCCTGTTAATAAATATAAAGGAAAAGAATTTTCTCAACGCCATCAGAGATGGTTATTGAAATTGCAGGAATACAACTTTGAAATAGAATATGTAAAAGAAAAGAGAATAAGGTCGTAGCTGATTTCTTGAGTCGAATTGTGAAATCAACAAAATAAAAGAAGGTAAGGACAATGAATCAAACCTGAAATTGTCAGAAACAGCTAAGACTCCATGGAAGAAAAATAATGGAAATAAACCCAATGGGTGAAGAAGAAGAAAACAAGGACATATTAAAAAGTTACATAATGTGAAAGGGAATAGTGGGAATATTTTCTGAAGTATCTGAAGCGGATTACCATAAAACGCAGAAATTATTCATTGGAATTTTGCTCAAGATAGGAATTTAAAATTCGGGAAATGCACAAAAACAGATTCAGAAATAAAAGAAGAAGAGGAGCTATATAAGCAAATATCTTTTTACCATACAAAAGCATCTATACATAAGAGTATAAACGAAACGTATAATTCACTAAAAGGTAAAATATATTATCAATAAACCAAATATGATAGAAATCCAATAAAGCCAAAATTTAAATTAACAGAAGCCCCTGAAAATAAAAATGAAATAGTGCACATTGATATTTTTCATTTCAAAAAACATGCCTTTGTAACAACATTAGATAAGCTCACAAAATTTGCGGCAGTCTATAAAATAACAAATAGAAACTGCAAACCCGGAAAGAAAGCAAGAATGATTGACCATTTTGCAAAATTCGATAAACCAAGAAAAGTCATTATAGGTAATGAATTTAAGGCAGAACGATTACTAGCAATCCTTCGGGATGAAGGAATAGAGGTTCATGTCACAAACCATACAGGAAATGCGGACGTAGAGACATTGCAATCAACCTTGTTGGAGAAACTAACAGGAATTTAGGACTCTGATCTTCAACAAAGATGAGAATACAAGTTGTTGTAAGAAATTATAACGACCGTTATCATTCTATCATCAAATGCACAATCAGAATGGCATGAGATGAAGTGCTATATAGAAACAAGCGAGGAAGTTCCAATAAAGAACTACAAAAGAGTACGGCATAAAGATCACCCGTATTTTAACCGAATTAATCCACTACAGAACGTTCATCCAACGAATATAAAAAACCAATGAAATTGGTAAATGTGGAATACTCAAACGAGAGGGATGAAGATGCATTTAGTTTAAGGGCATTTAAAGCTGTAATAACACTTACAAAAAAAAAAATACAAAAAAAAAAGTATTATTGCATAATTTTTGTAACAACCCAGTGGGTACGGGGTTTTCCAAGAATATACCCATGATATCGATCGAATCTCAGTCGGTCATTGCCATTCCGCCAATTTGCATAGAAGTTACCACCTTCCGAGGTCGGCGAGACGACTCGAGTCTAACTCGATCCTGGGTAGGTGGTGAATGTGAGAGGCGTTGGCAGCCAGTGCACTTTATTGTGCCGATGTTATACGACGCCGGATATTATGTATCCCAGTGTCGTATTTTAGGCGATGAGTTGGCCCATTGCTGCCGGTTGTAACCCGAGAGGCATGAGCCGGGAGTAAACGTCCGCTCCCAAGATTACTTCGACTGGCGCTGCCTTGTGGAATTTGTTATCTGCCAGTCTTAGGTTGCGAAATTGTTGAAATAAATGGTCTTCTAGAGACCTTACTGTCGTATTGGTAACGGACGATGTTGTATTTGGGCATTCACGGAGATTTCTGTTTCTCCACCCTGGTTGTCCCGAAACATTAGTTCGTGCATCGGCTTGACGACGAGTGGCTCGTCCACGCCTTCGCTTCGAATGGGGTGGCCGGCGGAACGAATGGAGTCCCGCTCAGTCCGGGAAATGCCGCTGAGATGAATCGAACCTCAGCCTATCGTTGCCATGCCGCCAATCCGAATGGAAGTTACCAGCACCCCGAAGTCGGCGAGACGGCTCGAGTCTGGCTCGATCTTGGGCGTGTGGTATGCGGGAGAGGTATCATTGGTCAGAGGTTTGCGGATGCTTGACTGTTGACGTCGGTTGACATGGTTGATAGGGCTCCGAATTTGTCGTGCCAATTGTCAACGAATTTTCCTTGATTTCCGCTGCCTCCACCTGCTGTGCCCATGTCAATTCAATGACATCATCGTCTTGTTCTTCGGCGTCTGAGCTGATGCCATGAAGCATCGTGTGGTGTGGGTTGCCACAACGTTTGCAGCGTATTACGCTGCCGCATTCATTCTTTGAATGGCTCGATGCGAGGCAGTTGCTGCAATACCGGTGGATCAATGTGGGTGATGTCTTTTCGACTGCTGCTGCCGAATAGTCTGTTGATGGGGCGATTGTTGTACCTGTTGTATAAATATGAAATTAGTATAATTTTGACTACAAAAATGGTTTTGTGTTTGTTGTTGCGTTATTGTTGAATTTTGACCTCACCTTTGCCATTTATTTTCGCTTTTTCGGAGGGAACGGAACCTGTTAAGATCCAACGAACACAGTACGTTGTGCGACAAGTGATCCGGAGATTTTCGATTTTACCCCATTTAGAATGATTTTCGGGTAAAGATCCGCTCCAATCAACAACCCAACCTTTTGACTCGTATAGAAATTATTATCCGCTAATTTGGGTAACCTTTTTAAAATTGAGGAGTTAATTGACCTAGATAGAAGCAGTGCAGTCAATTTTGGCAGTACCAACGCTTCCGCTTCTAGTCTTAAACTTTTGTTACGGGGCGAGCCAATCGTGATTGAGCATACCGATTGAACTCGTCCTGATACGGTATTATTCAATCCTGAAACTCGCGCGCTGACCTTTTTGCTTGCCAGATGTAAGCGTTTTTGCAGACTATTGCTTAAGAAGGTGGCTTCAGATCCCGAATCAATCAGGGCTCTGACAGTGAAGGTGCTCTTGTTGTGACATATGGTCACCATGGCTGTACCTAAGAGCATGCTTCGACTGGTAGGCATATTTGAAATATTGGCCTTAATAGAGGCCATATGAGATTTAGTAGAAATCTCAGTAGTGTCTGTGCTGTCGTATATCTGACCTATTTCTTCACTCTGATTCCGGTGAATCATAGAGTGATGCATCTGTTTACATTTGGAACAATTAAACAGAATTTTACAGTTTTTGACTTCATGTGAGTCCGATAAACAGTTTAGGCAGACGTGGAGTTTTCTGACAGCATTTAACCGTGCGTTAGGCTGCATCTCAATGAATCTTTGACAAGTTTTCAAATTGTGCGATTGAGATGAGCACAGTTTACATTTAATGTTGTTTTTCTTAGCGTGGTGGGAATTGATGGGTTTGGATCCAATCCTTGACTGCAAGGTTGGTATCCGACCTTCACCATCAGCCGACTCAATATTAGGTTGAGTACTCAACTCGCCTTTGAGGTTTGATACTCTTTCAAGAGTTTTAACCCGTTTGTTTAGAAACTTGTCTAACTCAACCCATTTTGGGATTTCTGAATCCGAATCCAGAGATTGTTCCCAAAGCGACAGTGTATAGTCCGGTAGTCGGATAGAACACAAATACGTGAATATGGCATCCCAGCTATCTACATTGATGCCATGTATTTGTAAAGCTGAAATGCACCTATTAATCTCCCGCTGTAAATTTCTGAGTTCGGTCTCAGATTCTGTAGAAATGTGCGGAAGCTTGAACAATAATTTTAGTTGTGTGTTGACAAGCACTCGCTTGTTTTCATACCTACACAACAAATTATTCCAAGCCAATGCGAATCCGTCATTCGTCAGTGGCGCTTTCGAAACAATAGCTTTTGCTTCACCTCGCGTYTTTTGATTTAAATGGAATAACTTTTCTACCGGAGATAGCCTTGGGTTATTCCCATATATAGCAGCAAATAAATCCCTAAATGAACGCCATTGTAAAACATCGCCATGAAATATCTCAGTATCACATGGCGGTAAATTGATAGAATACCTCACGGGTTCTACAGTTTGTTGTAACCGTTCAGGTTAAATCACCGTAGAATTTGAAGTTGGGCTTTGGTTGAACGCCGTGGGGTTGTGCATGTGTTCGCCCATCAAGGCCGCGYAACACRCATAAGCGTGGTAACAGCTTGAATATTTAAGCTTAATGTCGTCAATTGAGCTTGTGTCGGAAGGATCCACTTTTGGCAAACACAACTTGTATTCTGACTTTACCTCTGCCCACAGAGATCTCAGTTCAGCTTGTTGTACTTTGAATTGAACCGGAACTGCAAAAATGTTGCACAAAATCGGATCTAAAACTTTGAAATAAAAATTTAAAATATTTGCAAATATGTTGCAAAAAGGTTCAAAAGTTACAGAAGCACTCACGGACAAAGTAAAAATTAGTAGTGCGTTGTTTCTTAGTGAAGCGTGAATTTTCGAAAGATCAAAAAAAAAAAAATTAATAAATTGAGTAAAGTATTTTCTCAAAGTATATATATTCTTTTTTTTTTGTTAAATTTGTATGTGCTTGCTGGGTAATCGTCCCAATGCACTTGCACGCCTAGTATTCGGATAATACAAACAAAATGGATTTGTGCTTAATTGCTTTATTTAAATCCAAATATAATACAGATAAAAATTCCCAAGCACTTTGTCAACTAATCACTTTCACTTTGTGCACTGGGTTATTTTCGAACTATTTCGATTTCACGACTATACTCATTTGTTTGTTGGGATGGCTGCTTGCCTTTGCTGTTCACCCTTTGCTGATTAGCCTGTGCTGCTTTGCCTTGGCTGCTCTCCCTTAGCTGCTTGGCCTGTGCTGCTCTCAATTTGCTGCTATGCCTGTGTTGCTTTGCCTTTGCTGCTCGGCCTCTGCTGCTCTTCTTAGCTGTTTGGCTCTCTTGCCAGTCGCTCACTTCACTTTTCTTTGTATTTTTTTTTTTGTTTGCACTCGCGAAACTGCAGGTGCGTTATTGCTGCTTGCCTTTATTGCTATTCGAGTAATATATGGAAAGGCAGAGTTGAGCGACTAGACTCAAATTAACCACAAGAAAACACAAACCGAGAGAGAATGTTGACGCCCCAGACGATTTTGTGCGTCCAAGAAATTTATAATGTTATTCGGATAACAGTGTGTTTTTTTTGTTTTATATGCAAAGTGAAATAATTAGTGCATTTGCCAGGTGTATTTATTGTTGTACTTAAGTGACGTACAATACTACCTGCAGACTTGTGCGTTGATTTTGTGGGTAGAGTGCCAAAAATAAGTTTTGGTCTCCACTTCACACAGTACAATAGTTAATATGTACAAACTTATGCCCAAATTAACCAATCTATTGCCTTATAGCTTGCAGAGAACAAATCCAAAATATGTTTGGTTGTAAATAGCGAGATGCTAAATCGGGCAAATTATGCACTTTCACTTTAATTAAAATCAACTTGTTACCTGTTATCCGGCTCGAAGGACCAATGATAATTCGGGTGGTGGAGCACGGTGCTCGTTCGTTCCGTAGTTGTGGTTGGCCGTGGTGAAACGGTCGGCGCAAGTTATTCCACAAATGTTAAATAAAAAACAAAAGGTTTCTTATAATAAATATATTTAAATATAATAAATTGGAAACACACTTACCACGTCTGAATAGGTGAGCGGTCGCAAAAGAAGAGAGCGCGCAACTTTAAGTTATGGTTTAGTTGGGCGCGAATTAAACTTCGAATAAGAGGAAAAGAAAAGATTGCTCTGCCGATACAGACGTGGAAAAGAAATTGGGCGGGGGCGACGTTAACAGGGATTGTATTTTTTTTTTTTTTTTAGCAAATAGTTCAACGAAACTGTACTGTAGTACGAAAAATGATAACATTGCTTGATTGTTAAAGACAACTCCATGTCAAATTCTCACTAAATATACAGAAATATCGTACTTATTATTTACATTATTTGTATTAACTTACCTGTCTCGGTCCGACACATCGAAGGTATCCATCCTTTATATTTATATATGTTATTCGTCAATTGTATATTACTAAAACAAAATAAAAAAAATAAAAAAACATTATATCATTTTTTTTAAGTATATTTGTCTTTTTTTTGTAATATTAAAGTCAACGGACGAGGTCGAGGGTGACCATTTACAGGCCCTGACTCTATATTATGTACTTGTTGTTGTTGTTGTTGTAACGGCAGAATTCTGCCGAGTTGACAGTCCTTGGCCGGATAAAAATCCGGGTCCGTTCCGGTTTTCGTAGACCCGACTGTCGTGGGAACGGATATCATGTACTTGTCCTACTTATTCGTATTACAATTACTTATTCAGAATAGATCCCAGAAACAACAACAGATAACAAAAGCAATTCATCGAGGCAAGTTTGGTTGATTTAGCTTAACCGATTATTAGCCAATAGGTGTGTTTTGCTCAAGTTTCACAGCTCGAACAGATAAACGGACGGACGGATGAAACGACGGACAGACAGTCCAACTGATTTACAATCGCCCCGTCAACCTCATCCTTTATATACACTTACCAGAAACAGTCAATATAATCGTACGCATAAATTTAAAAAATGCAATTGATTGCACATTTTCTTTAATAATTATTTAATATTAGTATTATTTTCTGATTTGCCCTAAACAAGATTCGTTCCAAATAAACAGGAATCTAGTTCCCCCCGGTGGCGCCATTTATATGTATACTGGCACGTTAGAATCTGCTATCTTTATCGATTGTCCAGTGATAATTCATTGATTGGAAGTGAAGTTATTGCGTTTTGAGTGTCAGCATGTTTGTGTTATCGGTAAACGAGCTTCACACAATGAGCCAATATTGAATTTTATTTTAAAATTGGTAAAACTTTTACCGAAACGTTTCAATTGAGGAAACAAGTTTATGGCGATGATTGTCTATCCCGTAGCAGAGTGCACAAGTGGTTTGAATCCATGATCACCAGAAATTCCATCGAAACTGCGCCTGAATTCATCAAAAATCAGCCAAAATCATCATTGAAATTCATGGAAATGGAATTGATTTTTTTTAAGTCGTGTTTACTTTGGAACGCACCTTGTATTTTAAGTGATAGCTATTAAAGTATTCTTTTTTAACATATAAAGGTCCGTATCCAGGTCTTAAGTAATTGCTCAAGAAAAAAAATACATTATTTCTTCAAGTAATTTTGACTGCTGGTTACGCATTGTGAATGATCCACATTAGCAGAGCAAGAAAGAATGAATAAAGAACTTTGTGTGTAATATGTTGTTGATTGGTGAGTTTTACACAAGATTTCTAAATTAACTATACTTCATAAAAATAATGTAACTAATTTAGTACGTATTTAACTTATTTAATTTAGTATTTAACAATTACTTTCGATTTTCTTCAAGAAACAATTGTTGATTAATTGTTTCTTAGCAAAACCAGGATTGCCAAATACGAATTTTATTCAAAAAATGTATTAAACATTAGTACTACATTTCTTTAGAGCTTCATATTAGCACATGCTGGAATGTAAGCTTAATACTTGTACTGTAGGCTCTATTTCGTTTCAAAAACAGTTATGTTTTACTATAAGATTAATACCAATACAGTTAATACCCAATTAGTGGTAAAAGAAATAATATTCTACAACTAAAAAAAATTAAAAACATTCTGTTAAATAGGTCAAATAATAGGAAGAGGTCATTCTACTACGCTGAACGTCCTGCAAACTTTCAAATAAAACTTTCAATAGCATTAAAATCTCACTCTGGTCGACCTAATAAGTTGACGGCGCGAGTTAAAAAATAAGTACTATTTAAGGACTGTCCCGTAAAAAATTTAACCTTCGTTTTTCATTAATAACAAGAAAACCAAAGAATTTTTTCAAAGTCTTGTTTTATTTCTTATTAATGAGTGCTATAGAGATTACAAATTATAAATAACATTTAACAAATTTTTATTTCCTGTAAAAAGTTCTTACTTTTTTCTTAAGGCCCTTCATTATGTTTTGTACAGTGTTTTCATCGATAGTACCGTACGACCTTCGCCACTTATTTCTAATATCTTGTAAATTTTTTGCAGTACCTTTACTCTTTTCATTAGAGCCCAATATCTCTCAATAGGTCGAAGCTCTGGGCAATTAGGTGGATTCGCTTTTCTTGGAACAATATTGACATTATTGCTTTCATAACACTCCATGGTAGCTGTAGAATAGTGAGAGGTTGCTAAATCAGGCCAGAACATTACAGTACCCTCATGTTCGCGAATAAATG
>NW_017537183.1:46702-48145 GCF_001853355.1 Bactrocera latifrons | reverse complement strand
AAAACCAATTCGCGCACTTTTTCTTGATTGCTCGACATCTTAATAGTTTGAAGTGTTGACACCAAATGTTATACATTTTTTTAATCGGTAAATTATAGAAAAAAAAAAAAAACAAGTCCCCATTGAGACTAATGCCATAAACAGTTACGTCATAATCTTAAGGAATAAAAGGGTCAATTTTTTTACGGGACATTCCATATTATTAAATTTATTAGGACTAAATTACAATTGGTTTTCTTACAACTAATTGTAATGTTCCCAGAACACGTTGTGTTTATATTTTTTGATGTGTTCTTATCTTCTACTGATGAAATTAATTTTAATTTATTTCATTTTTATTGATTTAAATTTTTAGTAGCTGCAGAGATATGTCTTTATAATGAGCGCTGCGTTCCTTTACTCGCGCAAGAAACCTGATATATTGAGACCAATAAAATAAAATTATATAATAACAGCTTCCCAAATAAGCGAAAAAAAAACAATCTCTTAATACATTAGGATACCGTACAGAAAATATTGAAGAAGCTTGAATGAACGAATGTACATACTTATAAGCCAAACGAAATGAGAGGTTGTGAGGCGAAAAGCGTTACAGCCCTCGAAAAAGGATACCTTTTACCAACTGTGAAATATGGAGTAAGTAGTGTAATGGCGGCGGCTGAAGCTGGTTTTATAGATCCAAAGATATATAAATAGTTTGAAATCCAATATGATGAAAAGTGTTCAATCGTTGGAGTTAGGTAACAATTTTTGGTTCCAACATGCCAAAGATTCAGAGCATTCAGCGATTAATGTGAAGTTCTGGTTACTCTACAACATTAAGCACCGGTTGTATACGTAGGCCTAACACCTCGATCTTAATTATATGTGATTTGCTCGATCGTAGCATTTGCCAGTACAGCATTACCTCGAAAGAAGTGCTCATAAACGTTCTCTGAGGGGATGACGTGAAATCAGTTCACAGGGCACAAGAATATGACTCAAGGAATAGCTTATACGTAAATACGTCTGATGTAACATTTTCACAAATATCTATCACTTAAAATAAATAATACGCAAAAAAAGTCACATTATCTGATTCTTCTACTCCTCGTATATGTATACAAATGTTTTTTGTTATAGTGCATAACAGTGCTGGAGTAGAGCAGAAGAGGGCGCTTCTCATGCCCTCTGTCTACTCATACGGTAATATTTTGTTAAACATTCATGGAATGTAAATCTAAATTAACAAAGCTGGTCGGAATACTCCTATTGTATTGTTCTGTTCAATGCTTAAGGAATATTTATGCACTAATTATTCAATTTTTTTTGTTCAGTAACAATTATCACTATAATTCCTATCTTATATATAATATTTAGATGGGTTTTTGTCTGTTCGCTATAGCTGACTAAACCGTTACAGGAAATCAAAGGATGACCAGAACCACTTTGAAGGGAATAGTT
>NW_017537183.1:41805-45617 GCF_001853355.1 Bactrocera latifrons | reverse complement strand
GTTATATATATATATAAAAAATGAAATAAATTGCAGATTTAGTTGAGAATATGAAATTTTGTATTTTTAATGTTTTATGACGGTGACTTTTGTCCCAGTATACGGGGTACAAAATTTCATTTCAGTCATTGTGTACTGTGAGTGTCACAGTATGTACAACTTTTTGAGAAGCATGCCAGCAATTACAATTGCTAGAACATGATAATCACTGAAATCAAACGATGGACGATGCGATAGCTAGTTCGCATGCCACTGAAGGTAGTACACTTTTCGCAATAATTATTTCAACATATTAGCCATCAAATCCGCGTCAATTATGGGATACGAAATGGCATTGCCGAAGACAAAATTTTGATCATCGTGACAATGAAGACGAAGCTGCCAATTATCCAGTGGAATTTCTAAATTCTTTGCAGAGGCTTGATATGTCGCCGCATCATTTGCGTCTCAAAGCTGGGTAAGTCATTATTATGTTTCGCAATCTTCATCGCCATCGAATACAAGGGGGCTGAATGCTTGATTCTACAAATTCCTTTGAGTTCCAATGACTTGCGCTTTCAGTCTAAACCTATTCAGTATCCAGGGAAAATTGCATTTGAGATGACAATCAACAAGACACAAGGATAGTCACTAGATGTGTGTGGCATAAATCTGAAAATGCCATGTTTTTCACACGGTCAGCTATACGTGGCATTTTCAAAGGTTGGAAAACCATCATCTCTGTACATTCACGCACCGGAAAGGAAAACAAAAAATGATGTTTTTCAAGCTGCGTTACATTAATAAAATTTTGCAAATAAATAATTTTCAACACAATATAAATTAAACTTTCTTTTCATTTCAAAACACATAATTTCACGAAGAAAATACATGCAGGGCCACCTAGTATGCTATATGGTTTGAACATAACATTTTTACTATTAAAAAATTCAATACGGTTTGTTTTCTTTGGTTTGGTGTACGAAGACTTTTTTTGGCAAGTGTGTATATGTATAACAGAGAACGTAGTACATACAAGAATGAGAAGGAGCAAGTTCGGCAGCGAATATTTGTAAAATTTCAACAGGAGAATTTATCTCATGACAACTAACACCGTGAAAATTTTGAATTTAAGCATTTTAATGAATCTGTGGAATTACAGTTTTTTAACATGATCAACCAGCGAATATTGCTGAGAAACTGATGGATGAATATACTTACATATACTTTACTAATCGGCCCGCCCTCATTACTGTTGGAAAGATGAAAAAAACAGCTATTTTTGCCATTCAAGAATTTACATCGCTTAATATTTATCAAAAGAAAACATATTCATGTAGTAAAGCCGTTTCTCTTAAATATTTTCCATATAATTGAAATAATGGACGCATTTTTTCATTTGTTACGTCGATTTTAAGGTGATATTAGATTCATTGCTTTAAAAAAAATGTGTTGTTTCCATTTTTTCCCTTTAGAGTGTCTAAATCAGCTGTTATCTAATAGATTTCCAATGCTGACAAGTACATGGAGCAAAAACAGAGTCGCACAGAGAGATTTAGCGTGGATCAGTTTCAAATATCAACGAAGACAAAAACATGACTTGTTCGGTTCTCTCAAAAAAGTAAGCAGAGCATCCCGATTCAGGCGATTTTGACAAACAGACATACCATTGTCAAGAAAGGATTATCTCTGAAATTCAATTAGGGTCTTGAACAGTTTTGGTTCGATTTGAACATTTTCGGCACACCTCAATGGCACTATTCGTGCAAAGTGTTATCGTGAAACATTAAGGGGTTACATGGGTTTCCTCGAGTAAAAATCAGAATTTTTTCAATAAATTTTTCTCAAAAATTTAAATATTTTATTATAATTTTTATTGGGCACGATTCCAATTACTTTGGCGGTCGGGTAACAAACACGAATTTTGGTATAAATGGGGTATGTAAAGGGGAGCTTCTCCAGTGGAAGAATATGCTAAAATAATGTTGCTAACACTTATATTTTTTAAAATATTCCCGATTTCACAATATTTTAAATATTTTTTTTTACATTTTTCACTTTGTATATTTCAATTTACACCCTAAACATTAAAATAAATGCATATTTCACTTTTATTTTTTTATATTTTAGCTATATTTCTTAATTTAAAAACCATTTAGCACACTCATCGTTGAATAGGTTAGATTGTTTACAATTATCAGGAAAACGATTTCAACGATTTTTCCTTGTTTGTGTTCGCGTGATTTTTTCTTTTTTAACAATAAAAAACACTTTCCAACATCTTTCAAGCTGTAATTGAGTTGTGAACACATTTTCCTTAAACATATGTATACAAGGTCCGCTCCAAAATAAACAGGACTTAAAAAAAACGGAACAAATGATTTTTTTTGGCAAAATCAATTTATTTTACTCAAAATAGTCTCCGTCTGCTTCAATACAGCTTTTTGCACGGTCCAAAACCATGTCGAAAGAGTGTTTTAGCTCGTTTGCCGGTATGACCGCCAGTATGCCGGTGCAAGCCTTTTGGACGGCCTTTACATCTGCATAACGCTTTCTTTCATGGGCAAATGCAGTTTTCCGAAAAGAAATAAATCGCACGGTCACCATATCAGGTGAATACGGGGAGCGCTTAATGGTTAAAATATGATATTAGGTCAAATAATCGGTCACAATGATGTCCTTCAAATGTTGGATTCTGAGAAATTTTTGGTCGACCAAAATGCGATAAATCGATATTTTGGAGATGTTCAATTCCATTTCCATGAATTTCAATGATGATTTCGGCTGATTTTTGATGAATTCACGGACAGTTTCGATGGAGTTTCCGGTGTCCACGGATTTTGATTGGCCCACGTGTTGGTCGTCATTTATCATCCTCACGACCACTTTGAAAACCTTGAAATCACTCGTGCACTCTGCTACGAGATAGACAATCATCGCCATAAACTTGTTTCATCAATTGAAACGTTTCTGTAAAAGTTTTACCACTTTTAAAACAAAATTTAATGTTGGGTCTTTGTTCGAAGCTCATTTTCGCACCGATAACACAAACATACTGACACCTAAAATAACTTCACTTCCAATTAATGAAATTCTCACTGGACATTCGATAAAATAGCAGATTCTAACGCACCAGTCGACATATAGATGGTGCTACCAAAGGTATCCATACTGTGGAACGCACCTTGTATGTTTAATATGTGATTTATATTTAATTACAGAAATAAGCAAAAATTCTGATATCATAAAATTTATATCATATCGGTGTGACTGAAGTACTTTCGCGTAGTACTTCTTTTTGCGTTGGCGGCCTTGGGCCGCGCTTTAAATATATAACCCTGTTCGAGCCAATACACAGGGTGACTGAAGTACTTTGGCGTACGTAGTACTCCTTTAAAAATCTAAGTATTTAGTTACGTAATATTATTATTTAATATTACTTAGATGTTTATAAAATTATAATAAGAAAATATCCATATGCATTGTTTATAATAATTTTAATTTGAAATATAATTTATATACGCTTGAGGAGGAATTATAGCGAAGAGGAATTTCAGCGAATTGCTCATATTTGCTTATTATCATATGAGACCGCTCCATTTCCTCATAATTAAAAATATAAACTTCTTATTTATAAAACCTTCAAAAAGTGTACATTTTGAATTTGCTTAAATGTCTACTGTTTAATTAAATAAATTTGAAGTGAAAAATGTGCATAAATTGTGTTAAATGTAATGAAATAATTTGTTGATATTTTTGAATTTTGAGAATTTTTGAACTTTAAAGTAGAATATCTCGTAAACTAAACGCTAGCGGTACCCATAATATAATAT
>NW_017537183.1:33289-41754 GCF_001853355.1 Bactrocera latifrons | reverse complement strand
CCTTAATCAGGAGGACTTCCTCTTTCCAACGGTACCCTCAGATTGAGGCGCCAAAGAAATCGGAATTGTGCCTATTATTGTTACAAACATACACTATTAACAAAAAAATTCTGAAATTTTTGGAAAAAAAAAATATTTTAAACTAGTTCATTTCGACGCCATTTCCGGTGACACCTCAAAAAAAGATGCGCGAATGTATCCTCCCCACTCCTTACAAGATCATCTTAAGCGAAAAAATACATGTTTTAGTTAAAACCTTAACGTAGAACTTGGATAAAGGAAAAAACCGAAATTTGGATTTTTGACAGACATTAAAAAAAAAAACGAACATTTCGTTAAGGTCGGTTGAGTAGTTATCTTGCTAACCGACTTCAAAAACACAGAAACGCGCTTAAAGGTGGTGTACTAAGCCTAGGGGGCCTCGAGCGCACAAGTTCTCAAGGCTTTATCTCCAAATTATTACTCGGATCAACTTGAAAATGTAGATAAATATTCTAGAGTTGTTGCGGACTTTAATAAGACAATAACAATATTCGGGATTTGAAAGCCATATAAACCCTTAACTCATTCTGAATTTGTATACTGGAAAGTGAAAATGTCTGAAGAATGTCACGTGTTAAATTTGGTAGAAATCTGGCGGGCAAGTCTCGAAATATGTGATTTCACTTAAAAGTGGGCGGTGCCAAGCCTATCATCCAATTTTGACCTCGGCTCCTCTGAAGCCATCTCATACCACTTGGTGGAAAAAATTTAATTGTCTTTGGTGTATTCAGGTATTGAATTATTGCGCTTTTAGTATTTTTAGCAGTAATGTTATGTGGAGGTTATCATCTGATATCACCCATATCCGCACTCCCCTTAGGAGATCTTATAATATTTACGCAAGGTGAATTTTTTTGCCGTAACTTTAGTGATTTAGGAAATATATACATTAGACTTATTAGAGGGCGCAGTCTTTGTTTGACAACAGGTGCCCCTTGCTACTGCGATTATCTGTGCCAAATTAAAGTTTTATATTTTTATTTAGTGCTTAGTTACGTCACTTTATAAGTTTTCTGTTAGTGGCGTTTTGTGGGCGTGGCAGTATCCCGACAGCGTCCAAAAAACACGCGCATCAAGTTTCATCAAGATAAACGGATTTTTTAAAGTTTTTATTTTTGTATTTTTATTTAATTTATCTTCATTGCATTGTGAGTTAAAAAAGTAATATTTGAAAAATACTTTGATATATTTTCTTAAATACTTCTCCCAATGACACCATAACGGAATCTAGCAAGCGTAGAACTGCATTTTGCCGTCTGCATTTCTATATCTATGCGCTCAACATTTTGATCTTCTTCCATTTTTAGTAGTTTTGCTAAACAAGGGAATTGCGTCGATATGCAATGTACAAATATATATCGATATGTTTAGAGATCAGCATCTTTTGATGTTTGACCCAATTAATAATTTTCGATATTAGCGAGAATATTACAAATATTATACCAGCCATTACATATTTGTTATATTATACATATATTTTTTAAGAAAAATTTGTTTATATTTTTCATTTCATTTTTTACATTAAAATTAAATTAATTATTTAAAAACAAATGCATTTTTAATAAAACCTTACCGACAAACAAGCAAACTAAGAAACTGCTTACATAGGACAGTTAGTATATTATTTCTGTGGCACATTGGACTGTATGTTTACGAAAGCAAATATATGTACAAGGAAATAATGCAGCACGGAAATAATGTTGACCCGTATTACCAATGGCCGAAACTCATATTCTTCTTTTTATCAAAAAGCTTCAACGTGTCTAAGGTTGGTCCACCCTTTACGACAAAACGTCACAAACTTGTGTTGTAGGCAGAAAATCGAGCTGTGCTGAAAAAAAAATTAACGAACGATCGCAGAGTCACCTCTTCTCTTTTCGTTATATGCGTAAGTTTGCATACATATAGATACTGATTTTAGCGAGCTACGGAAAAATATTTTAGAATTGCTTTGTTATTACTATTTTCTGTGTTGTGGGGGGTTGCCAGTTTCGCCTTTAGATGGAACATCAGAAATTGTTGAATCAATGGTTTTAGCTTTTGCTATCGTAAATATGCATGTATGTAAAGTAGTGGATCCGGCCCCTCATTGCTGTGGTATACATTTTATGAAATTATTTATATAATAAAATATACAATACAGTGAAAATTTTATTTACGAATAAAGGCGAAAAAGTTTTCGTCGATATAGAATCCAAAGGATTGTAGTTGAGGTTTAATTTTGAATATATTCATACAAATAAAATTCATTGAAAAAAATGACGAATTTAAGGCTGTTTTCTCAATATCTGGTTACCAGCCTTTCCGTCCAGTTAATAGACTTGTCCGCTTAATAGATTGTACGTACAAAATAAACGTCAACAAATTATGGGTCCGGCCAGTGTGTATGATTAATGGAGATGCCCGCTTAATAGATTGTACTTAATAAACGTCAACAAATTATGGGACTGGTCAATGTGCATGATTAATGGCGATGCCCGACAATGGCCAGTGTGACACTTTAAACAAAAAAAATTTATTTGCCTTTTCGAGAGCTTATATTTCCATAAATATCCTGTAAAATCGTCGTATCTTGAATAGTTTTTGGATTAACTCAACGAGAAATTGACTGATTGACTTCAAATTAAAACTGAGTATTTTTTAATATATTTACTATACCTTCGATCTTTTTAATTGGTTGAAAATTGTCAATTTTGGCATTAAAAAACCGGCAATTTTTTACCTAAATGCCATTTTTTTAATTTTTGATAATTTTCAAAGATCGTAAATCATTTATAAGATATATCTTTAAGTTTAATAAACTTAAAGTTTTTTTGTTTCAGCTATTCATTCGGCAGGAATCATGCCAGCAGTTGAGGCCCTTTTTTTTGGCACCTCCGAAGACAAACTCCGTTATTTTCCAAAAATTTTGTAAAAAAAAATATATAATATAGCTGAAAATATGCGTTTTTACGTTCAAAGAAGTTCGAAATATTAAATGGCGTACTTTCTCTTAAAAATATTCACGAAAATCGCTTAATTTTTCATATGTCACTCTGGTATAGCCCCTTAATAGAGCGTGCCGTACTTTGTTGCTATTTTTGTCACTCAGGGGTGTTGTGGCATCCAAGACAGAATTGCTTAGCTGTCAGAATTGCACACCAATTTTGATTTTCAATGGTGTCATAGAATCTGTTTGGATCTTCGCCTTTCAAACATACGCAAAACCAATATTCGAACCAGCTGTTTACTAATGTGACAAAACTTTCAAATTAATTCATTTGGAAGCAATCCTATAAAGTTTTTAATAAGTTCCGAAAGATAGAGTTTAAGAGATAACATTTATCGAATGAATAAAGACGCATTTGGGTGTTAAATTACGTTTATTATATTTTTTAAATCTAATACCTTTAAATATCTGGACTTTTTTTTTCAAAAACTCAATAATTAAGAATTCCGAGTTTTATACCTATGTTTTCCCATATAGAAATAAAGATAAATTAGCTCGAAATAATAAAATAACTTGATTTCTTAACTTACATTTCAAGCGAATATCTTCTTGCTTTGTTTCTGATAGCAAAACCGTTTCGCAAATATATATCGATATGTTTAGTGATCACGATATTTTGATGCTTTGACCCAATTAACAACATTCGATATTTGCGAGAATATTAAAAAGATTATACCAGCCATTAAATATTACTTATTATTAACTACCTACATATATATTTTTGAAGAACAATTTGTTTATATTTTTCATTTAATTTTTTACATTATGTTGACGCCGCCCCCGCGAAATTTCTTTTGCCACGTCTGTATCGGCAGAGCAATCTTTTCTTTTCCTCTTATTCGAACTTTTTTCGAAGTTTAATTCGCGCGCAACTAAACCATAACTTAAAGTTACGCGCTCTCTTCTTTTGCGACCGCTCACCGATTCAGACGTGGTAAGTGTTGTTCCAAATTTTTATAATTAAATATATTTATTATATAAAACTTTTTGGTTTTTTATTTTATCATTTGTAGAATCACTTGCGGCGATCGTTTCCCCACGGCCAACCACAACTACGGAACGAGCGAGCACCGCGCTCCACCACCCGAATTATTATTGGATAACAAGTAACAAGTTGATTTTAATTTAAAGTGGAAGTGCATAATTTGCCCGATTTAACAACTCGCAAGTTGCAACCAACATATTTTGGATTTGTGCTCTGCAAGCTATAAGGCAATAGATTGGTAAATTTTTGCATAAATTCTGTACAAAACCTATTGTGCTGTGTAAAGTGGAGACCAAAACTTATTTTTGGCACTCTACCCACAAAATCCATGCACAAGACTGCAGTTAGTATTGTACGTCACTTAAGTACAACAATAAATACACCTGGCAAATGCACTGAGTATTTCACTTTGCAAATAACCACACACACTGTTATTCGAAAAAAAATTATAAATTTCTTGGACGCACAAATCTCGTCTGGAACGTCAAAAATCTCTCCCGGTTTGTATTTTCTTCTGGTTAATTTGAGTCTAGTCGCTCAACTCTGCCTTTCCATATATTGGTCGAATAGCAATAAAGGCAAGCAGCAATAACGCAACTGCAGTTTCGAGAGTGCAAACAAAACAAAAAAAAATGCAAAACTAGAAAAGTGAAGTGAGCGACGGCAAGAGAGCCAAACAGCTAAGGCAAGCAGCAGAGTGAGAGGCAAAAGCAGCACAGGCCAAGCAACAAAGGAAGACCAGCAAAGGCAAAGCAGCACAGGCCAAGCAGCCATCCCAACAAACAAAAGAGTATAGTGGTGAAATCGAAATAGTTCGAAAATAACCCAGCGAACAAAGAGAAAGTGATTAGTTGATATTAATAAAATAAGTGCGTGTGAATTTTTATCTGTATTGTATTTGGATTTAAATAAAGCAATTAAATAATCAATTTTGTTTGTGCACACATCCGAAGACTAGGCGTGCAAGTGCATTGGGACGATTACCCAGCAAGCACATACAAATTAAATTTGAAAAAGTACTTTGAGAAAATACTTTACTCAATTTATTATTTTTTTTTTGTTCTTTCGAAAATTCACGCTTCACTAAGAAACAACGCACTACTAATTTTTAGTTTGTCCGTGAGTGCTTCTTTAACTTTTGAACTTTTTTGCAACATATTTGCAAATATTTTAAATTTTCATTTCAAAGTTTTAGATCCGATTTTGTGCAACATTTTTGCAGTTCCGGTTCAATTTCCAAAACAATGGAATCCCTCAGAGCATTTGAGCAAAGAGCAAACAAGCAAAGTGCCTACTCTCTCGAAGTACAACAAGCTGAACTGAGATCTCTGTGGGCAGAGGTAAAGTCAGAATACAAGTTGTGTTTGCCAAAAGTGGATCCTTCCGACACAAGCTCAATAGACGACATTAAGCTTAAATATTCAAGCTGTTACCACGCTTTTGTGTGTTGCGCGGCCTTGATGAGTGAACACATGCACAACCTCACGGCGTTCAACCAAAGCCCTACTTCAAATTCTACAGTGATTCAACATGAACGGTTACAACAAACTGTAGAATACTGGAATATTTCATTGCGTTGTTTTACAATGGCCCTCATTTAGGGATTTATTTGCTGGTATATATGGGAATAACCCAAGGCTATCTCCGGTAGAAAAGTTATTCCATTTRAATCMAAARACGCGAGGTGAAGCAAAAGCTATTGTTTCGAAAGCGCCACTGACGAATGACGGATTCGCATTGGCTTGGAATAATTTGTTGTGTAGGTATGAAAACAAGCGAGTGCTTGTCAACACACAATTAAATTTATTATTCAAGCTTCCGCACATTTCTACAGAATCTGAGACCGAACTCAGAAATTTACAGCGGGAGATAAATAGCTGCTTTTCAGCTTTACAAATACATGGCATCACTCTAGATAGCTGGCATGCCATATTTACGTATTTGTGTTCTATCCGACTACCGGACTATACACTGTCGCTTTGGGAACAACCTCTGGATTCGGATTTAGATATGCCAAAATGGGTTGAGTTAGACAAGTTTCTAAACAAACGGATTAAAAGGCTTGAGAGAATATCAAACCTCAAAGGCGAGTTGAGTACTGAACCTAATATTGAGTCGGCAGTCAAGGATTGGATCCAAACCCATCAATTTCCATCACACCAAGACAACCAATATCAAATGTAAACTGTGCTCATCTTAATCGCACATTTTGAAAACTTGTCAAAGATTCATTGAGATACAGCCTAACGCACGGTTAAATTCTGTCAGAAAACTCCACGTCTGCCTTAACTGTTTATCAGACTCACATGAAGTCAAAAATGGTAAAAGTATGTTTAATTGTAATAAATGTAAACAGAGACATCACTCTATGATTCACCGGGATCAGAGTGAGGAACTAGTTCAAATATCTGACAGCACAGACACTACTGAGATTTCTACTAAATCTCATGTGGCGTCTATTAAGGCCAATTTTTCAAATGTGCCTACCAGTCGAAGCATGCTCTTAGGTACAGCCATGCTGAGCATATGTCACAACGAGAGCTTCACTGTCAGAGCCCTGATTGATTCGGGATCTGAAGCCACCTTCGTAAGCAATAGTCTGCAAAAACACTTACATCTGGCAAGCAAAAAGGTCAGCGCCCGAGTTTCAGGATTGAATAATACCGTATCAGGACGAGTTCAATCGGTATGCTCGATCACAATTGGCTCGCCCCGTAACAAAAGTTTAAGACTAGAAGCGGAGGACTTGGTACTGCCAAAATTGGCTGGACTCCTTCCATCCAGGTCAATTAACCCTTCAATTTTAAAAAGGGTACCCAATATCCCTTTAGCGGATAATAATTTCTATACGAGTCAAAATTTTGACTCGTTGATTGGAGCGGATCTTTACCCGAAAATCATTCTAAATGGGGTAAAATCGAAAATCTTCGGATTCCTTGTTGCACAACGTACAGTGTTCGGTTGGATTTTAAAAGGTTCCGTTCCCTCCGAAAAAGCGAAAATAACTGGCAAAGGCGACGGAGAAAATTCAGAAATAACTAAACAACAAACATAAAACCCCTATTGTAGTAAAATTAATACTAATATTTTATTTATATAACAGCGGCAAAAACCGCCCTATCAACAGACTATGCTGCAACAGCAGTCGTTCAGACATCACCCACAATTATTACCACATCATCCAACAACTCCCCAACAACAAATGCATCAACCATATCAACAGCAGCACCAGCAAGAGTTGCTAGGCGATCCGTTTGCTGCAATGTTAACGGTGACACAAGATGCACCAGCTAATCTCCAGTCAAGACTACCGAAGACATTGAGACTCGATTTGTCTCAGCGACATTGTCCGGACCGAGCGCAATGCCATTCGTTCCGCCGGCCACCGCATCCGTAGAGAAGCGTGGAAGAGACGCTCGTCGTCAAGCAGATGCACATGGGATAATATCGGTACAATAAAGTGCACTTTTCCGAGCAATCTTTTGCTTTTTTTCAAAGTTTTTTGAATTTCTAATTCGCGCGCAACTAAACAATAACTAAAAAGGTTGCGCGCTCTCTTCTTTTGCGACCGCTCACCGATCCAGACGTGGTAAGTGTTATTCCAAATTTTTATAATTAAATATATTTATTATATGAAACTTTTTGGTTTTTTATTTTAACATTTGTGGAATCATTTGCGCCGATACTTTCCCCACGGGGGGACTTCCCCCACTGTCCCTTACCGACATACAAGCAAACTAAGAAACGGATTACATAGGACATATATACATATAGTATATTATATCTGTGGCACATTGGACTGTATGTTTACGAAAGCCGTCCTGTTAATAGAGTTGTCCGCTTAATAGATTGTACGCACATAATGAACGTCAACACAGATGGAGATGCTTGCTAATGACCAGTGTGACACTTTCAACAAAAAAATTTTTATTTGCCTTTTTGATAGCTTATATTTATATAAATATCCTGTCAAATCGGGAAGGTCATATCTTGCATAGTTTTTGGATGGCAGCGTTTTAAAGAGCGACCGCTCGGAGGTGCAAACATATTATATTATATATAAGTGAAACTTTAAACGCGTTTTTCTCGAGACGACATTTTTCAAAATTGCTGACGTCATAACTTAACGAGAAACTAACTGATCGACTTCAAATTAAAACTGAGTATTTTTTACTATATTTACTATACATTTATCTACGATCTTTTTGATTGGTTGAAAATTGTCAATTTTGGCATTAAAAAAAGACCATTTTTTACCTAAAAAACGATTTTTTTTTTCAAAATTACGCTATTTTGTTAATTTTTGATAACTTCAAAGATCGTAGATCATTTTATTATATCTTTAATTTTAATAAACTTTTAATCATGCCAGCAGTTGAGGCACTTTTTTGTGGCACCTCCGAAGACAGCCCGTAACTCCATTATTTTTGAAAAATTTTGTAAAAAAAA